>NW_015505970.1:1196764-1198246 GCF_001515645.1 Sinocyclocheilus grahami
GATGGGGAATCAAATGATGATGTGGAGGAACCTTCCCAGAGACTAAGAATCCTAGGAGTTTCCATCTTTGTCATCAGGGTGGGAAGGGGCAACATAGAAAAACTGCGTACCATTGCTAATACCCCACATGAAGAGTTCTTATTCAGTATCGACAGTTATCAAGGACTGCAAGGTCTAAAAGAAAGTCTACGCAACAAAGTGTGCTTTACTGTGACGGTTCAGTCAAAAGGTAACAGATTTTATTTGGTATGGTTTCCTATTTGTGTCTATACTATGGGAGTGTTGAATATGAAAACCTTCAGATTAGTACAAGCAAAACAAAAATATTTCTTAAATGTACTAGCTTTGAGTCCCACTCCCATTATACAGTGAACTCCTATCTACTGTTGTTGGTGCTCTAGTGTGGCACAGTTTATTGATTTATTGCTTAAATGCAAATAATTCTATTAATTGATTTCCATTCTTTTCAGCTTTTGAGCCAAAATTTGCTGATTTCTTCATATTGGTTGATAGTTCAGCATCTAGACAAGAGCAGCAAATAATAAAGAAATTCCTCTCAAGACTGATCCAGCAGCTCAACGTGGGAAATAATACTAATCGTGTCAGCCTGGCTCAGTTCAGCGAAAATGTCAAAGAGGAGTTCCTGCTAAATACTGATAAAACCAAGAATGAGATTTTGTCATATATTCAGAGCCTGACACTGAGGCCTACAGGGGAGCGTAGAATTGGCAATGCAATTGAATATGCTCATAAAAATTTCTTCAGTAATGTCTCTGGAAGCCGTGTCTCTGAAGGCTTTAAGCAATTTCTGTTAGTCGTTTCAGCTGGAGAATCTGCCGATGGTGTCGTCCAAGCATCCCGCACAATCAAAACAGATGCAGTGACAGTTTTTGCTGTTGGCTTGAACAAAGCTGATGTAGATGAGATGAAGTACATCTCTAGTCAATCACACAGCTACAAGTTAGTAGGTAACATCCCACAAGTGCAACAGAAAATTACATCTGCCATTGCCACATGGGAAGATGCTGCTGTCGCAAGGGGTGAGTGCATGCATAATCTTCTAATCTTTCCATAAAACCCATAAACTTTTGATTTGCTAAGAGTTTAAACTTGAAAAACTATTATGCAATATAGAATTCAAAATACTGGTTTTCTTAAATTCTCATGTCTTTTTGACAGAGTGCATGTTTGACGAGGTGGCAGATATCGCTTTTATTGTTGATCAGTCCGGCAGTATCAGATCCAAAAACTTCCAACTTGTGCGCAACTTTCTCAAGAACACCATCGGAGGTCTCGATGTAGGTGACGGAAAAATAAAAATAGCTGTGGTTCTCTATAGTGACTTCCCTCGAGCGGATGTGAACTTCAACACCTCCAATGATAAGACTGACATCCTGCGCTACATCAGAAGCATGCCATATGGTCGTGGTAAAACAAACACTGGAGCTGCTCTCAAGTTTGCCAAAGAGCATGTGTTCACCA
>NW_015505970.1:1199048-1232922 GCF_001515645.1 Sinocyclocheilus grahami
TGATATCCTTGATGAAATCAAGAAAGACATCATTACAGAAATATGCGGTGAGAAATTCAATTAAGGGCATATGTTTATACTGTATGTTTGCACTGTTACCTGATTTGCACAATTTTTAATTCAATGGGTGATAAAATACAGTACATGCAGATAATTTTTTTTCTCTTGGCCTAAATATAATTTGGGTCAAGATTATTTTCACAGAAGGAGTGATCACTTTATGAATTTCTTATTTTTAGGTTGTGAAGGTCTTTTTGCAGATGTTGTCTTCCTGCTTGATGGATCCGGAAGCATTAGTGCTAAGGACTTTGAAAATATGAAGGACATAATGAAGCTTGTGATAGATAAGTTTGAAATTGGACTAGACAAGGAGCATGTTGCGGTTGTTCAGTACGGCACCGACCCAAAGGAGGAGTTTTCCTTAAATACATTTAATGATAAAGCTGTATTATTACAGGAAATTAGAAATATTAAACAGATGAATGGAAAAGCGAACACTGGAAAAGCACTTAAAGAAGTATTACAATCTTTCGACATTTCTAAAGGAGGACGCTGCAGTGCTTTAAAGTTCTTGATAGTTCTTACAGATGGAGAGAGTAGCGATGATGTAGCTGAGCCTGCTAAAATGTTGAGAGACAATTTCATCAACATTAATGCCATTGGTATGAGACATGCAGACAAATCTCAGATTCTTGCCATTGCTGGATCCCGTGATGGATCCCATGATGGAGCATTCTTTGAAGACAGATTTACTTCCCCAAAAGACTTAAGCAATGCCATCATTCCCAAGATCTGCAACACAGGTACATAAACCAAATCTGAGATTTTTAGGAGAGATCACATCATGTCAGTAACTTCAGTCAGTTGATGTTAAACCCCTTGAAAAAAATATTTTAGTCAATGTCTGTTATCTTTGAGGGCATCTACATGCAAGTGTACTCCTAAAAGTGCAAACATTTATAATAGTCTTCCTTCTCCATGAAAATGGACCAAAAGTACTGATGACATCTTACACTCAAAATCTGTTCCATTTCCAAAGTCCCCTGAGACTATCTGAATCTGACCAGCTGTAGCATGTAGATTTGTATGGCTCATGTCTGTTTTGCCTAAAGAGAAGGATTGCACATTTGTAATGTGTACATCCACTAAAAGCTTGTAATTTTTCATGCGTATTATAGTAAAAACCACTTCAAATATTAGCAAAAGTGTGTTTGTCTCCTGCTAAAGTGACTTTTCCAAATGACTTCTAACATAAACTTCATATATCTTTCCAGCATGCAAGACACAATTGATTGACATAATCTTCCTTGTTGATGCTGGAAGTTCCAATAAAGATGGCTTTCAAGAAATGATAAACTTAATGAAATATGTGGTGAGCAAATCTGTGGTTGGAGAAAAACGGGTACGATTTGGCGGCATCACCTACTCTGACAACCCTCGTTTGGAGTTCACACTAAAACAGTACGACCGTCAAATTGATATTCTGAGGGTTATCTCAAACCTCAAAGCTTCAGGAGGAAGCAGAAACACGGTCCAAGCCCTGAACTATGCACTCTCCTACTTTGGTGAAACACATGGTGGACGACCGGCAGAGAATGTTCCCCAAGTGCTATTTCTGATTACAGACGGCCCGGTTAATGACTTAAGTGGTCTGGCAACATGGCTTGAATCCCTGGCAAAGTCAAATGTCATCTTTTTTGCTATTGGTACTGAAGATGCAGATGTAGAACAGCTAAAGGAGATGGTGGGATATGAAGGAACAGCGCACTATGCAAAGACCTACCAGGATCTGTGTGGACTACAAAAACAGGTCTCCCAAGAGCTCTGCAAACCAAGTAAATCTTATTCTTATCACCATACACTAAATACTCTTGTACATAATCCTCGAGCGCTCACAGAAGAGATCAGCATGTTCAGCAGGTTGCTGTTGTTATCACTGATGGGAAATCAACAGATGAGGTGGCCAGGGCTGCGACAGCATTGCGGCGATCTGGCGTCACTATATTTGCATTTGGTATCAAAGACACTGAGGAAGATGACTTGAGAGACATTGCATCCTATCCATATAAAAAGTTTGTATTCAACCTACTCTGACAACCCTCGTTTGGAGTTCACACTAAAACAGTACGACCGTCAAATTGATATTCTGAGGGTTATCTCAAACCTCAAAGCTTCAGGAGGAAGCAGAAACACGGTCCAAGCCCTGAACTATGCACTCTCCTACTTTGGTGAAACACATGGTGGACGACCGGCAGAGAATGTTCCCCAAGTGCTATTTCTGATTACAGACGGCCCGGTTAATGACTTAAGTGGTCTGGCAACATGGCTTGAATCCCTGGCAAAGTCAAATGTCATCTTTTTTGCTATTGGTACTGAAGATGCAGATGTAGAACAGCTAAAGGAGATGGTGGGATATGAAGGAACAGCGCACTATGCAAAGACCTACCAGGATCTGTGTGGACTACAAAAACAGGTCTCCCAAGAGCTCTGCAAACCAAGTAAATCTTATTCTTATCACCATACACTAAATACTCTTGTACATAATCCTCGAGCGCTCACAAGCCCTGCTCGAGGGTTAATAACAGTCTTGCAGTGTCCATACCTGGCCGATGTTCACATGAAAAGCTGCTGGATCCTTGTGGGGCCGAGTATTCTGTTACGGAGCCGATGAGACGTGAGACATGCAGATCCATGTGCAAGCTTTATTAATCAGAGAGGTCAGAAACACAGGCAGGGTCGAACAAGGGCAAACAGGTATATGGCGGGCAAGACACAAGAATAATCCTAGGGCTAGCGAAGGTCATCGAACGGCGAACAGAATCAAAAGGGACAAGACTAAAGGGATAAATCCAGGAAAACAGGCGAAGATCAAAAACCAAGAAAACAGGCCAGGCCAGGCCAGGCCAGGCCAGGCCAGGCCAGGCCAGGCCAGGCCAGGCCAGGCCAGGCCAGGCCAGGCCAGGCCAGGCCAGGCCAGGCCAGGCCAGGCCAGGCCAGGCCAGGCCAGGCCAGGCCAGGCCAGGCCAGGCCAGGCCAGGCCAGGCCAGGCCAGGCCAGGCCAGGCCAGGCCAGGCCAGGCCAGGCCAGGCCAGGCCAGGCCAGGCCAGGCCAGGCTAGGCTAGGCAGCTGACGAGGGCTCTGTAGTGTAGCTATCAAACTGATAAGTGCTAAACAATACTCAGCAGTGGAATGGGATCAGAGTGAGAGTTAAATAGGGGATGTGTGAGTGATAACAGCTGTGTGCAATCAGTGCTGTGCAATCAACAGTGTGTGTGTCGTTAGTGTAGTGGATGATGGGATATGTAGTCCGGGGTGATATGCAACAGTGTGTAGTGCAAGAGTCAATGAAATGGGAAGGGTGACCTCTGATGGCTAGCAGACGGAAGTTCATGGACCGGATACGAGACACTGAGTCTGCCCTTCTGCAAAGTCTTTGATAATTTTAAGTTCTTCTTCAGTAATGTTTTCTTTCCACTTATTCAACAGCTGAGTTATTACTTGTATTGACTTCAGACTCAACTTTTCCGCCATTGCTTTAGTGTTAGAAAGTTCAGGTCCAATTATATGAATTTGCCTCCCAAGAGTAGTGACATGAGACTTGATAAGTAAGTCTGTCAAAACAGGGAAATAGTTTTTGTTCGACACATCCAAACGTGAACCAAAAATCAGTGCTTCTTGTAAAGTCGAATACAAAGAGTCAGTATTTTCATATCTCAAGACTTAAAAAAGTGACCACACTTTAAATAAATTACAATAATAAATAGGTAACTTGGATACAGACATCTTCTTAGGGTTCATCCAAAACAAAGACTTGTCCAAGCCCAAACCTTCCATTTTTTTTAAATAATAGAAGCAGCCAAACTCCAATTTTCAGTATCAATGAACCTTTGTACACATTTTATCCTAAAAGCTGCCGCTCTACTCTGCAAATGAGTCAGACCTTGTCCCCCTTCATCTTTAGACAAAAATAAATCCCTTTGTGGAACCCAATGTAAGTTATCCCAAAAGAAATTAACTAAAATAGACTTTTATTAAACTTTTTTTTAATAAAAGTGGTGGTGGATCAATACAAGTTAACCAATGCAAAAGAGTAGAGGCTGCCAAATTGTTGATAATTAAAACCCGTCCTCTATAAGACATATTGGAAAGTAAAAACTTCCATTTATTCAAACGACCCACTATTTTTTCTTCTACTCCTTCAAAAAATTTTTCACACTCATATCATCTCCCAGATATATACCCAGGTATTTAAAATTTGAAACCCATCTTTGCTCCATTATAACCCCACAGGGAGAGCAGGCAGGTTGTCCATTTGGCCATTTACCAAATAAGATAGCCTCACTTTTTTTCCAATTTACTCTAGCCGAAGATACAGTCATAAAATCACATACAATTTCTGTCATTTTATTCACATCCCTTTGTTCTTTAATGAAAATGACAATATCATCAGCATAAGCTGATAATTTAAAAACATTTTCACAATAGGGAATGTTTACACCCTTTAATTCTTCTCTAAACTTTCTCAACAGAGGTTCAATCGCCAAACTATATAACATACCAGACAGAGCACACCCTTGTCTAATACCTCTAAAAACTCTAAAGGGGGCACATAAGTTACCATTTACCTTCAGCAAACTTTCAACATCACAATATAAGACTATTAACTTATTAATAAAAACTTTATTGAAACCAAAAGCTTTTAGAACATCCCATAAATAACTATGTTCCACTCTTTCAAACGCTTTTTCTTGTTCTATTGATATTAAACCAAAATTAACGTCCAAGAGCTTACCAATATCAAGAAAGTCTCTAAGAAACAAAATATTATCAAAAATGTGCCTACCTGGAACACAATAAGTCTGATCAGAGTGAATGATTTCTACTAAAACCTTACTTAATCTATTTGCTAACGCTTTAGATAGAATTTTATAATCACTGCATAGCAAAGAGACAGGCCTCCAATTTTTTATGTCACTCAGGTCTCCTTTCTTAAAAGTTCAGATTCCAAAATTCCTAAATTCCAAATCAGTTAATAAACTATTATTAAAATGCCACAATGCACTCTTAGGTTTTATGGATCCCAAAGTTAAAAAACACTGCACTAAACTATGGTCTGAAAAACTGACTGGAATAATAGAACAATTTGAAAATATTGAAAATATTAAGTTGCTGACTAAAACCATAAAATCTGTCCAACCTTGCTAAAGACAACATATGAAGCCAAGTAAACTGCCTCTGTGTCTTATGAAAATTTCTCCACGTGTCTGTTAAATCATGCATTTCTATTAATTTAATAAGTATTCTTCAAGAAGCCATATGGGGCTCAACATGATTCCTATCAGAGGCATTTTCCATACAGTTAAAGTCCCCTCCTATTAAAAACAAATCTTCAGTGTTACAATCACTTATTGCTTTACATAATATATATATAAAAAACATTCTTTCAACTGCATTGGTGGGAGCATAGATACATAAAAACAACAACCGAGACCTGCCTTTTCAACCGAGACCGACGAAACATTGTGCTTGGATTTTTCTTTTTTTCTCGGGCAAGCCCTCACAAGGTGTCCTATTTCACCACAACTAAGGCATCTCATGTTATTAGTAGTGGCATAGATCCCATAATTGAATTCATCGTGCTTAAAGTTAAACGTTAAGTCCAACTCTTCTCTGTTATCCTTTAACATCATAAACACGAAGCGTCTAAACAACACTACATGTTTTAGTAATGGCGATTTACAACCAATTTGAATAATTTTTATTGGGGAGACCAATTTACTGTATCGCTCTAACATTTGTGCAAGCACCTCATTTTTAATGAAAGGCGGTATGTTTGAAAGGATAACCTTCTTTGACGGCATAGACAATGGTAGCACTGGAACAAACACATTGTCAATTACGACTCCACTTTCAACCAGGACGATCGCCAACTCAACAGTTTTCATAAAAACAACAACCGCGTTGTTCATTCTCGAAGCTGACACAACATTCTCACAGCCAACCACCTCTGCCACCACTAGACTACAGTCCTCAACACTAGCCTTCGAGTCTATTTTCACAGCATGATGCCGTGTGAGGAAATCTAAACTCCTCACACCTGAAGTCATTCTGCCAGTAATAAATACTGGCAGATAGACAACCTTCAGAGACACGACACTACAAAAAAAACCTTAATACAAGTGAAAAAAACCCCAAAAAAGATAGAAAAAAGAAAGAACTTTGTTTGGCACAGTGGCCACACAAAAGAAAATTCACGCACTCACCACGCTCCGTACCACTCACACGCTCAACAAACGCTCACGCATGCACAGAGAGAGAGAGAGAGTATGGTAAAACAGGAAAAATTACACCTGTAATTTCAAAGTGAAGGCTTATAATAGACCCTACTCTTAAAGCGCTCTTTTATTTCCTTCTTGGACAACCAACCAATCACATGCTGCATCCCAATTCGCCTACTTATACTATGCCCTAAAAGTATGTACTCTTTTTGTGAAGAAAAAGTACACACTTTTGAGTATGTATAAGAATAGTAGGCAAGCTTTGGGATCTGCTAGTCGCGGGTCTATCATGCCGAGAACTCACTTCATGTGTTTGCATAATGATGCATTTAAAAGTTAATGACTAAATGTATCATTATAAAAGTTCACTGTGTTGCTGCAGATGAAATATAACGTGGATAACATTAAATTTATATATTTTTTAATTAGTTAGACATTAGACATTGATTATTTATCACTCAAATCCGTTTATCCATTAATCCGTTTGTAGTTTTTTAACACTTTTTTAATGCATGTTTGTAGTTCTATCTGTGTGCATCGATCTGCACTTTCTAATTCTAACCGGAAGTAGTAGACCATCCGGGAATCTTTGGCATACTTTTTTAAACATACTATGATTTGGGACATACTAATTCTATTTTTGAATACTATTTAGAATGGATAGTATGCGAATTGGCCTTGTCCAAATACCCATACTTGCGGTCTTGGCCACTTGAGAGCGCGTGTGCGCGACAGGAAGTAAGTGTGCAAGGCTGTCCCATGTCTTCAAAATGCCAAAGTGCAGTGCCCTTAATGGATACTAAATCCACACTATCTCAAATACCGCTCCAGAGTGCTATTCAAGGCTAAGTGTATCGCATCATGTTCTGGAAATAAATCGTGAGACTTTTTGCCGAGATCTCGCGAGAGGTCACGGAAACCTTTCCAGTGTAAGTTAAATATTAATATAATAATTAGATATTTCAAATAATTTGGTAGAAAAACAGTGTTTTTACATTTTATTGGTGCAAAGATGAGTTGTGGTGATATTTATTTTGTACAACATTTGCAATTGCTTTTTATCATTTAATTAGAAGCACCACAAATTAAAATGATGTCATGTTATAGGGACTACTGAACAGACATTTAGAAGTTGATTTTAAATGCAAAATATTTCAAATAAAAAATTAAAATAAAGCTGTGTAAACACTTGCATTTTTACAACACTATAAGTGTGTCCCATCGGGTAATGAAAAGTTTGACACACACTTGTGGTCTTCATGCTCACTTGAAGACTTCGGCCAAATACAGGAAATACGTCATTTAAGTAATCAAGTGGTCAAGTGCAAAGACTGCAAGTGTGGGTATTTGGACAAAGGCTGTGTCATAGCTAGCAACGGGGTCAGCCCCGCCTCCTCACTAAGATAAAAGTTTTTTGTCTATTCCTTGCTCAGAGTTGCTCTCAGATTGGTCCTGAATCACTTTTAAGCTAAGACTCCTAGTTAGAAATTTTTTAAGCTAAATTAGGAGCTCTCTGAGAGGATTCTTAGAATCTTTAAGAATACGGGCCCTGGCTTTCAGGGAAAACTGCACTCTCTTGGTCGTGTCATGTTATAAATATAAAAAAAACGAAATTTTTACCGCAGTATGTTTCTTCTCTTCTGTGTGCAGTTGTGTTCAGTTGTTTTGATTTCTCCATGAGATTGTCTCACACACAGGCTGCATGAACCTCATCTGGTGCAACCTTGTTACCTTCAATACATTAGCCATTTATGCTGCGGCGCCCGGGGAGCAGTTGGGGGTTCGGTGAATAGCTGGAAATTATACATTATCAATGTATAATGTATCAATGTAAGGGGTTCGGACCTTTGGGTTATGAGTCCGACTCAATGATACATTATCAATGATACATTATCAATCACCGTTTACACCAAATGTAATAAAATTAGAATCACTCTCGCCAAAATTTCAGTGCTTCCCTAATTAGATGTATTAATTAGGTTAATTGTCCGGTCAGGCATGTAAAATTCTCTTTCACATGCCCCTTCAAAAAAATCCACTTGTCTCAGACAAGCATTAATGTCAAGCTCTGTTAATGTATATAAAATTCAACCCATCAAAGTGGGAGTGACCATGCTACCCGCCACTGCTGAAATCCACCCGCATTTGACAAGTTAATATTAGAATATTAGAAAACATCTGAATTTTTGTCATAAATAAAAAATAATTTTACTTCCTGCCCTTTTTAAAGACAGGCCTGCCTGTTTGCACACAGATCATCAAAGTTATTCTCTTGCACAGCCCTAGTCTACGTGACCCTTCGGGATCAGGGGAACCACTGTCTTAGACCACCTACTGAACTATCGGTACAAATGTGTGATCTGAAGTGACCAAGTGTAAATAGCCCCTAAATAATGAGAAACTTGTGGCCTGCTAATCTACAGTTTCAATATTGCTTTACAGAACTGTCCATTAATGTAGTCCTAATGTTTTTGTTTGTTTGTTTCTCTTTCTAGTTTGTGAGAAGACGCTCTCAGACCTTGTTTTTTTAATTGATGGATCAGATTCTATTCAAAGTACAAGTTGGAATATTCTCAAAAAAACCATGATTGCCATTGTGAGAGAGCTGGATATTGCTCAAGACAAATGGCGAGTGGGTGTTGCCCAGTTCAGCGATATATTCCAGCGTCACTTTTACCTGAACACATACACTAGTTTTGCAGACATGAAGAAAGAAATACAAAATATTACTCAACGAAACCAGGGCACAAGTACTTGGGACGCCCTGAAAAATATTAGATACTTCTTCACAAAAGGTAATGGATCCAGAATAGAGGAAAGAGTCGCTCAGAATCTCCTGCTGATCACAGATGGACATGCTAAAGATACGGAAGATTTGAATGCAGTAGAGTATCTCAGAGACAAAAGCATATCAATAACTGCCATTGGGATAGGCAAAGACATAAATAAAACTGAGCTGCAGAAAATAGCTGGAAATAATCGGCTCTTTATTGAATCGTTTGATGACCTTGAACTGATGACAACCAAAAGGAAAGTGTTAAATTTACTCTGTACAGACTCAAGTCAGGATGATCCTACACAAGGTAAGTGACTAGTTTTTTATAGTATTCATAATTCATAATTATTTTAAATACCAAATATTCGACATCTAAGCTCGGTTCCTAAACCTGATGATCTGTCACCTGCCTCCAAATGACTATTTATTATGGCCATTATTTTATGACCTGCTGCTTGATGAGGAAGCTCAACAGGTTTTGGAACAGAGCAATAGTTAATAGGAAGATGGAAAGTAAATTTGATGAGAAATAATGTAATTTAAATTTCATTTAATTTTTAAATGAAAGTAACATGTTTTGACAAAACATATAACTTTCAGAACTCAAAGACCCAAGTTCAGTAAGATTTGTTCTAAACTTCCACAAATTTCTGACCTCATTGAACATGTGAATATTACCAAATCTTCTATCTTGTCTTTGATTTTCACTAGGGATGTAGATGTTAACTGATTAACTGATTTTAACAATTTCTTTGACTAAATCTATCATTTAATTTACGCTTTTTATTTCAGCATATGTCTTTTGCTTGATATCTTTAGAAAGGTTCTTCCAATTACTGTTGTTTTAAAAACAATTATTCAAAAAGCAGTTATCTGGAGAGGTCTGATGCACACTAGTCGATTAAAATCAATCAATCAAAATGTACATCCACAATTTTCAAAAGATTAAACATTATATATGATAAAAACATTAATATCCATTAGATGAATCCTTTGTTTTAATCACCTGTAGATAGTAGAAAATTGTTAAAGGGGTTCTATTATGCTCTTTTACAAAGTCTTGATCTTGGTTTGGGGGTGTACTAGAACAGGCTCAGTGTGTGTTGATTGGCAGCACTCGGCGCCTGGTCGGGAAATGTCACGCCCCGTACCACAGCCGCCTGCGAGCTTCAGTGTAAATATTGTGTCCAAATCAAATCAATTTGAGCACGATTTAAACCCGGATGATTGTAACGACTCTAAGTTCGTCTGCCTTGGGAAAACTAGCGTGTCTCCGACATAGTGATAACACTCGTTGCCTTCTCTAGTGCAGCTCAACCAGGTCTCGTCCCATTCGTCGATATTTGTGATATCACAAATCCCGGAAAATTTGCATTGTAGTCCAAACGAGTCGTTCATTGTAGTTTTTGAAAAGTGATATCTGTTAAATAAAATATCTCCTTTTGAATTGGACTTTGAGCTTTGTAACTTTGCAGATCTTTTTTATGCTCAAACAGCAACATTACAGACTAACTAAAGTTGAAAAAGTGAAAAAGCATAATAACACCACTTTAAGCGATTTTGGGAATCCCTTACTTCTTAAAAAAATAATCTAACCTGGTAATATAGGAGGAGTGTACATATGCATGCATTTACATTAATGATAATGATAATGATGTATATGGAAGGATATTCCGGACTATTTTCAAAAGGGATGGCAAATTGTATTTTCAATTGCGTTTTCCATATGTGGGCACATTAATTGTGACATAATCCAAATGCAGATCTTGAATTACCGTTTGCGTTTTCGCGAACACACAGTGACTACCAAATTTCAAATGGAAAAGCAAAGTCTGTTTGCAAAAGTATTTCCCATGTCTTACGAGTTATGAACCTGTCATATTTAAATAGCGATATTATTTACCACGTCTGCTTTTTCACTCTCTCTGTGTCGTGCATGTAACCTGCCAAAACTCAAATGGAATTGCAATTCCTTTTGCATTTGAATTCCTGATGCCTTACACGGAGACCTGTCAATCAGACCTGTCAGGGCTTGGACTATACTATGGACCGTGTTTGTATTGGGAAGTGACATCACTCACAGACGAATGTGTCGAATGCTTTGAACAATGGCAGCTGCAAATCTGATAGATGCATGTGAACAAATAGACAATGCAACACGGGTCTCCTTATATTCTTGGCACCTTATACAAAAAACAATTACGTTGTTTTTACCCAAAATGCAGCGACTATCCCCTGCTATGGGGAGCCACAACGGTAATCACAATAGGTCAATATTCACCATTAACACTTTTCACTCTGATTGATGCACATGAGCAAACATGCAGTGCAATGGTTGCGACCTGCCTCTCCTTCTACTCTTATTAGCCTGCCTATTTGCCACCTTACCATATATATTTTTTCCTCCCTTTCAATCCAAAATGGAGCATGTGTCCAGTGGCACCTAAGCGTCACGCCAGCCTGTTACTGTTTGCACTCCAATTGATGCATGTAAGCAAACAGACAGTGCAAATCTACACTTATTTACCTATTTGCCAACTTACCTTATATTTTTTCCTCTCTTTTAATCCATTATGGAGCGCATGCCCAGTGGCACCTAAGCATCTCGCCTGCCTCAACATCTCTCACTGTCAAACTGGAAACTGATTGATGCACATGATTTTAAATAATAACTCACTTTGGCTGTGGCATGTTCTGTGACAGCTGCGCCTAGATCTGACTGGTGAAGTGTCATCTGGGGCAGGCAGAGTAAAAATAGCAGCCTTTTCTGTATGGTCACATGCATGAATTGGAGTGTAAACAGTGAGAGATCTTGAGACAGGTGAAAAGCGTTTGGTTAATGGTGAATATTGACCTATTGTGCGTACCGTTGTGGCTCCCGCTGTTAGCAGGGGATAGTTGCTGCATTTGGGATAAAAACTACAGAATAATTTTTTGTTTAAGGTGCCAAGAATATAAGGAGACCCAGGTTGTACTGTCTGTTCTTTCACATGCATCTATCGGATTGGCAGCTGCCTTTAGAGTTCCATTGTTCAAAGCATTCGGCACAATTGTCTGTGAGTGACGTCACTTCGCAATACAAACACGGCCCATAATATAGTCCCACCCTTGACACTGATTGACAGGTCTCCGTGTAAGGCATCGGAAATTCAAATGAAAAAGCAATTGTGATTTTGTTTGAGTTTTGGCAGGTTACATGCACGACACAGAGAGAGTGAAAAAGCAGACGTGTTAATTATTATTGCTATTTAAATAGCATCGACAGGCTCATAACTCGTAAGACCTGGGGAAATACAGTTGCAAACGGACTTTGCTTTTCCATTTGAAATTTGGCAGTCACTGTCTGCTCGCGAAAGCGCAAACGGTAATGCAAGATTTGCAATTGCGTTTGGATTATGTCACAATTAATGCATCCACATTTGGAAAATGCAATTGAAAATACAATTTGCAATTCTTTTTGAAAATAATCCGGAATATCCTTCCATAGATGTATAATATTTTGTCTATACCCTTTCTTGAAGATTGTGACCCATTGTTTTGTTCGAACAGACTGTGATATTGACATTGCCTTTGGGTTTGACGTGTCCAGACGGACAAGCACACAAACTCTGTTCAGACCTCAGGTGGAACCGTTGGTTTCTGCAGCCATCCACCGTATCTCCATGATGGGTGATCTGTGCTGCATCATGAAGGACAAGATTACAACTAGATTTGGTTATAGGCTTGTGTCTGGGCGGGATGGGAGTGTTCTTGATGATTTTGGCTTTGAGAAGTACAACGAGGATGTGGTCAAGAAGTTGATGTTATTGAGACCTACAACCCTGGCCTTCAACGGGGTTCTGTTAGATTCCTTCAAAGAAATGTTAGCCTCCTCCAAAGCCAAGGCAAAGGTGGGAGTGTTTTCGAGATATAAAACTGACCATCAAAATGTCAACTATATATTCTATTCTTTGTTAATATTCCCTTAATTAAGCAAGAGCACCTCTGCTGATATTATTTTCAAATTATTTTATTTTTGTGATGTTTTACTGAGATACTTTCATAAGAAATTTTGAACAATTTTTTTTACGAACAAAGAAACACTATGCACTTGGCGTTTGGCATGATATTTTTACCCAAAATTATGCTTTAAGATGAAATTGCATCAGCAAGAGCACTACTGGAAAAATTATGAATTTTAAAAATGCTAATTTCCTATTATGCAGCAGGATCTACAACAGGCTGTAAATGACAATAGATGGAAGAGGCCAGCCATACATGGTTGGGAAATCAGATTCAGCTCTGTGGTGTACTTTTTCTTTTTTTTCCTTTGGTCACTTAGATTCATATCGGGCACCTAGATGGCATTTAATATTTATTGCTATTTAGTTTATGGTAGTCTGAAAACAGTGTTTACAATTCCCTGACATTTAATCATATGTTTGTGTTTAGGTTTTGATAATCTTCACAGATGGGTTGGATGATGACATTCAGCGTTTAATGGCGAGTTCAGAGAGACTTAAGCAAAGTGGTAAGTGATGTCTTTGGCTACGTCCACATTAATCTGGATTTATCCCTCCACTTGCTGGCGCATCCAAGTCACGCTTAAAATCACTATTCCATATATTCAGATGCACAGTTGATGTGTTTTGCCGCAGAACAGCAATTGTGTGTAAATTTCTGTCATATTTGCAGGAATGTAATATTAATAGTAATGTGATATTAAGTGCAATGTAACATTATCTTTAACAACACTATGATATAGTGTATGATATAGATATCTATATGTACAATATCACAGGCTTAACATGCATCATTGTTTTCAGATACTTACGTTTTCAAAGTCAATTGTAGTGTGTAGCGTTCTCTGTAGATTTCAATTTCTGTAGTCTAATCTAATTGTCATACCACTCGAATGTCATTGAAATAAATTGTTCTTTTAACCTCAAAAAGCAATTTAATGTTCCTTAGAACTCATTCTCTTTGAAATACAAATATTTTGTAAGTACAGTGTAATCCCACGTATCTGTAATCTGAATAGTCTGTAAGAATGCTGTAAGCATCTACACACGCAATATAGCCTACTGGCTGGGACTGCTTAATTATGTATACAGACGTGACGTAATGATGCAAAGATGAATGACCCGGAACCATTCAAATTAGAAAACATTATTACAAGCTTACCATTGTTAATCGGGCTCAGGTTAGAAGATTGAACACTGATTGGTTATGTACTTGCTCAATGTTTGATTTTGGATAATTTTTAACCAAAAAAGTTATGGAAAGCAGCTTTAATTAGCAATCCTGTATAAGTAGCCCCCATGAATGCCTGTGCCATGCTTTCCCTGCCTTTTTTGTGGGTCTTTTCTTCCACAAAAATTTTAAGGCAAAGACTGTGACCCTGAACCATTTTTTTTTCTGCAGTCACTCTGTACTAAACCCATGTGTGCTCATTTCTGATGTGTAAATTAGGGGTCAGTGCACTGCTGATTGTGTCTTTGGAGGGCATAATGGACGTTCACCAGCTGGAATTTGGCAGAGGTTCCGGCTACATGCAGCCACTGGCCATCAACATGCTAAATTTAGGCAACGCTCTTATGAAACAGATTGTAAGTATCAAAACAATGCTTAAAGGCGCTGTTCACTCAAAGTAAAGTAGCATTTTGCAGTTCTAGCCAGGCTTTCCTGTTTTCTTTTTCTTTTTATACATCATATGCACAAATTGCATCAATTACTCAACAGCAGCTCTTCTGAAAGAAATTTTGTATTGAAACAAAAATTGTATTTTGTGTATTTTAAATGAAGGCTTTTCATAGCTACTTCCCTTGAACTTGTTTAGATAAAATAGTGTTGTCAGCTTTATTAATTTTTTTATTTTTTTTTCTTCTCATTAAATAAATGAGCTCTTCTACTATTTTGAATTCATTCTGCTCTGTGGCCTTTCTTTTTTTCTTGTGGTCTTCATGAGCCACATTTTACATTGCACACAAAATTGTCTATTGTACAATCATCAAATATTGATGTTTATTAACATCTTTGATTTCCAGATGCTCTTGGTAGACTATTAATCACCACACAAAACACATTGTGGGCAACACAAACCATTGCAACTGGACAAATATTTAAAGTAGTCTGGATTGTAACTTTTGTATATGTGTTTATAGTTTTCAGGGTTATCACCTGTAATTTTTCAAGCTACTACCAAGTGACGGATACAGTTGTAGTAAAGTAACCTAAAATTCGATTGGATACATGGCTTGTGACTTCAACAACAAAATACAAACAGTTTCACTCATTGTGCGCCTTGCTCTCCCCTCAGGAAACAGTAGCGCTGAGGATATGCTGCAAGTTAATTAGGAAACTGTTCTGTGATTTTGGGAATCTGTTGTTAAAACTTTCTCTAACATGGTAATATACTGTAGACTGTACAAATATAGTATGTATGCATATTTATTAATGATAAGCATGTATAATATTTTGTCTGTAATCTTTCTTGAAGATTGTGACCCATTGTTTTGTTCGAACAGACTGTGATATTGACATTGCCTTTGGGTTTGACGTGTCCAGACGGACAAGCACACAAACTCTGTTCAGACCTCAGGTGGAACCGTTGGTTTCTGCAGCCATCCACCGTATCTCCATGATGGGTGATCTGTGCTGCATCATGAAGGACAAGATTACAACTAGATTTGGTTATAGGCTTGTGTCTGGGCGGGATGGGAGTGTTCTTGATGATTTTGGCTTTGAGAAGTACAACGAGGATGTGGTCAAGAAGTTGATGTTATTGAGACCTACAACCCTGGCCTTCAACGGGGTTCTGTTAGATTCCTTCAAAGAAATGTTAGCCTCCTCCAAAGCCAAGGCAAAGGTGGGAGTGTTTTCGAGATATAAAACTGACCATCAAAATGTCAACTATATATTCTATTCTTTGTTAATATTCCCTTAATTAAGCAAGAGCACCTCTGCTGATATTATTTTCAAATTATTTTATTTTTGTGATGTTTTACTGAGATACTTTCATAAGAAATTTTGAACAATTTTTTTTACGAACAAAGAAACACTATGCACTTGGCGTTTGGCATGATATTTTTACCCAAAATTATGCTTTAAGATGAAATTGCATCAGCAAGAGCACTACTGGAAAAATTATGAATTTTAAAAATGCTAATTTCCTATTATGCAGCAGGATCTACAACAGGCTGTAAATGACAATCGATGGAAGAGACCAGCCATACATGGTTGGGAAATCAGATTCAGCTCTGTGGTGTACTTTTTCTTTTTTTTCCTTTGGTCACTTAGATTCATATCGGGCACCTAGATGGCATTTAATATTTATTGCTATTTAGTTTATGGTAGTCTGAAAACAGTGTTTACAATTCCCTGACATTTAATCATATGTTTGTGTTTAGGTTTTGATAATCTTCACAGATGGGTTGGATGATGACATTCAGCGTTTAATGGCGAGTTCAGAGAGACTTAAGCAAAGTGGTAAGTGATGTCTTTGGCTACGTCCACATTAATCTGGATTTATCCCTCCACTTGCTGGCGCATCCAAGTCACGCTTAAAATCACTATTCCATATATTCAGATGCACAGTTGATGTGTTTTGCCGCAGAACAGCAATTGTGTGTAAATTTCTGTCATATTTGCAGGAATGTAATATTAATAGTAATGTGATATTAAGTGCAATGTAACATTATCTTTAACAACACTATGATATAGTGTATGATATAGATATCTATATGTACAATATCACAGGCTTAACATGCATCATTGTTTTCAGATACTTACGTTTTCAAAGTCAATTGTAGTGTGTAGCGTTCTCTGTAGATTTCAATTTCTGTAGTCTAATCTAATTGTCATACCACTCGAATGTCATTGAAATAAATTGTTCTTTTAACCTCAAAAAGCAATTTAATGTTCCTTAGAACTCATTCTCTTTGAAATACAAATATTTTGTAAGTACAGTGTAATCCCACGTATCTGTAATCTGAATAGTCTGTAAGAATGCTGTAAGCATCTACACACGCAATATAGCCTACTGGCTGGGACTGCTTAATTATGTATACAGACGTGACGTAATGATGCAAAGATGAATGACCCGGAACCATTCAAATTAGAAAACATTATTACAAGCTTACCATTGTTAATCGGGCTCAGGTTAGAAGATTGAACACTGATTGGTTATGTACTTGCTCAATGTTTGATTTTGGATAATTTTTAACCAAAAAAGTTATGGAAAGCAGCTTTAATTAGCAATCCTGTATAAGTAGCCCCCATGAATGCCTGTGCCATGCTTTCCCTGCCTTTTTTGTGGGTCTTTTCTTCCACAAAAATTTTAAGGCAAAGACTGTGACCCTGAACCATTTTTTTTTCTGCAGTCACTCTGTACTAAACCCATGTGTGCTCATTTCTGATGTGTAAACTAGGGGTCAGTGCACTGCTGATTGTGTCTTTGGAGGGCATAATGGACGTTCACCAGCTGGAATTTGGCAGAGGTTCCGGCTACATGCAGCCACTGACCATCAACATGCTAAATTTAGGCAACGCTCTTATGAAACAGATTGTAAGTATCAAAACAATGCTTAAAGGCGCTGTTCACTCAAAGTAAAGTAGCATTTTGCAGTTCTAGCCAGGCTTTCCTGTTTTCTTTTTCTTTTTATACATCATATGCACAAATTGCATCAATTACTCAACAGCAGCTCTTCTGAAAGAAATTTTGTATTGAAACAAAAATTGTATTTTGTGTATTTTAAATGAAGGCTTTTCATAGCTACATCCCTTGAACTTGTTTAGATAAAATAGTGTTGTCAGCTTTATTCATTTTTTTATCTTCTCATTAAATAAATGAGCTCTTCTACTATTTTGAATTAATTCTGCTCTGTGGCCTTTCTTTTTTTCTTGTGGTCTTCATGAGCCACATTTTACATTGCACACAAAATTGTCTATTGTACAATCATCAAATATTGATGTTTATTAACATCTTTGATTTCCAGATGCTCTTGGTAGACTATTAATCACCACACAAAACACATTGTGGGCAACACAAACCATTGCAACTGGACAAATATTTAAAGTAGTCTGGATTGTAACTTTTGTATATGTGTTTATAGTTTTCAGGGTTATCACCTGTAATTTTTCAAGCTACTACCAAGTGACGGATACAGTTGTAGTAAAGTAACCTAAAATTCGATTGGATACATGGCTTGTGACTTCAACAACAAAATACAAACAGTTTCACTCATTGTGCGCCTTGCTCTCCCCTCAGGAAACAGTAGCGCTGAGGATATGCTGCAATGTGCCTTGTTCATGCACCGGTGAAGATGGACCACGAGGACCCCCTGGAAGCTCGGGTGAAAAGGTCAAAGCCCCTCAATTCTGATAATGAAGAAAATAAATGTTGTGGATTTACATATTTTTTCTCGCTTTGTTTCTCTTGGACAGATTTTTTCTCACTGAGCTTGATGCATTTTCTCATTATGTCAATGATAAATACATTGCTGCTTTAGAATGGAACTAAAATGAGGTATCTTAAAAGACAGTGTGCTTTTTGAATGGCCTTCGCATCAGGAACATGGCTATGATGCCTTAAAGAAATTCAGGTTTTATGTGTCAGCATCCCTGTTTTTTTTTTTTTTTTAATTTAGAAAATTTTAAGGCAAAGACTGTGACCCTGAACCATTTTTTTTTCTGCAGTCACTCTGTACTAAACCCATGTGTGCTCATTTCTGATGTGTAAACTAGGGGTCAGTGCACTGCTGATTGTGTCTTTGGAGGGCATAATGGACGTTCACCAGCTGGAATTTGGCAGAGGTTCCGGCTACATGCAGCCACTGACCATCAACATGCTAAATTTAGGCAACGCTCTTATGAAAGAGATTGTAAGTATCAAAACAATGCTTAAAGGCGCTGTTCACTCAAAGTAAAGTAGCATTTTGCAGTTCTAGCCAGGCTTTCCTGTTTTCTTTTTCTTTTTATACATCATATGCACAAATTGCATCAATTACTCAACAGCAGCTCTTCTGAAAGAAATTTTGTATTGAAACAAAAATTGTATTTTGTGTATTTTAAATGAAGGCTTTTCATAGCTACATCCCTTGAACTTGTTTAGATAAAATAGTGTTGTCAGCTTTATTCATTTTTTTATCTTCTCATTAAATAAATGAGCTCTTCTACTATTTTGAATTAATTCTGCTCTGTGGCCTTTCTTTTTTTCTTGTGGTCTTCATGAGCCACATTTTACATTGCACACAAAATTGTCTATTGTACAATCATCAAATATTGATGTTTATTAACATCTTTGATTTCCAGATGCTCTTGGTAGACTATTAATCACCACACAAAACACATTGTGGGCAACACAAACCATTGCAACTGGACAAATATTTAAAGTAGTCTGGATTGTAACTTTTGTATATGTGTTTATAGTTTTCAGGGTTATCACCTGTAATTTTTCAAGCTACTACCAAGTGACGGATACAGTTGTAGTAAAGTAACCTAAAATTCGATTGGATACATGGCTTGTGACTTCAACAACAAAATACAAACAGTTTCACTCATTGTGCGCCTTGCTCTCCCCTCAGGAAACAGTAGCGCTGAGGATATGCTGCAATGTGCCTTGTTCATGCACCGGTGAAGATGGACCACGAGGACCCCCTGGAAGCTCGGGTGAAAAGGTCAAAGCCCCTCAATTCTGATAATGAAGAAAATAAATGTTGTGGATTTACATATTTTTTCTCTCTTGGACAGATTTTTTCTCACTGAGCTTGATGCATTTTCTCATTATGTCAATGATAAATACATTGCTGCTTTAGAATGGAACTAAAATGAGGTATCTTAAAAGACAGTGTGCTTTTTGAATGGCCTTCGCATCAGGAACATGGCTATGATGCCTTAAAGAAATTCAGGTTTTATGTGTCAGCATCCCTGTTTTTTTTTTTTTTTTTAATTTAGGGCTTTGGTGGTCAGAAGGGCCATCCTGGATTTCCAGGAGATGAAGGTAGTATGGTAAGTGAAACTTTCAGCCTACATGTACTGAAGGCAAGACATCACAGATTAATACGGTAAAAAAATGAACTAATAGATATCACCATACTTCCCCAGGTGATTGATTAAATGAAGAATTGCAATTCTTGAATAAGATTTATGAAAAGTCATGTTTAAATATTCAAATGAGATTGTGTGTATCTAACACATTTGCATACATTTCCAGAACAGAAATCTGATCACTGGATTTTCATCTGATTTGAATATTTATTCAAAATTCATTGTTTCATTTTGTTGACATAGAGGCTTTTACAGAGTGGATTTTCTCTTTATCTCTCCATAAATCAGAGGGAAAAAAATCACCATGTTTTTAGGAATAAAATGTTATATAAAATAAGGCAAATTATATATGAACAAACCTTTCTGTAAAAACTGTCAGAATATAGATGGGAAAGTTTGGTGTATGCAAGGGCTACTGAAGTGGAGAAAAACTCATTTTGGGAAAGCGATTTTAAGAATATGTGTTGAAATCTACAGACACAAATAGATAAAGTGCAATAAACATGTAAATAATACACGTTTTAGAGCAACCTGATCTCATGAGAATTCATATGTATTTTATGTAAAATGTGATTCTACAAAACATAAAATAAATAAATAAAATTATTGTGATTGCATTACAGTATTCCTTATACTGAACATATTTTTAAGCAATAGTTATGGTTAGGTTTAGAGGTAGGAATGGGATTAGTGAAGAAATCTCTTTAATGCTATATTAAAATGATCATTTTTATGCATATTTTGGTCCGAGACGTTTTATATCTTTTTATATTCGCTATAAAATGGGTAGGTTTAGGTTTGGGGGTAATAAGGAGGCAAACAAATCGAAATTGCTTTTCGATAAAATTATAAAAATGCATTGATATAAATATCTTAATGATATAAAAGATTTGTAAATATGTAACCTTTTTTTATAGCTGTAAATACATTGTAATTTTACAATTCAAACGTTGTTATACGTCCAAATTGTACATTTCAGCATCAATCAAAACATACAAAAATTTTAATTTTGTGCTTGTAAACTTTACATACTAATACCTACATATAAACAATGAGGCTGTTTAGAGAGGATGTAGGCCGTATATGCTATGGATAAACGGTCTTTCTCCCATCTTGTTTCTGGCAGGGAGAGCGAGGACCACCAGGGCTGAATGGAACTAAGGGACACAGCGGTTGCCCTGGAAACAGAGGAATAAAGGTAATGTAACATATTATTATCATTGGAGATGCATCTCTTGATGTCGTTTTTATCAGTGCAATGTTTGGGGTCCGTTCTTCGTGCCTCGCTTAATACATCTGAGATGATATGACAGATGCCAGATCATTTAATCGTGATAACTGATCTCTGGCTAATTATGTTCTTCAAAAAGTTAGCATATTTGATTCAAATATCTGGATTAAGTTGTCTGAAGTTACTCCGTGTTGACATGCTCATTGGGAAGGTCAGATATATCGATACTCGAAACCATGATCAGCAATGCAGTGATTGGCTGGTGGCGAGACAGCAACGTAATGACATCATGTAATTAAGATCAATGAAACAGCCAAGCAAGCAAAATGACAAAAAAGTTAATAAAATGTCAATTTGTTTGTTAAATGATTCCCAATTATTTTTCACCATTTCTAGTATTTGTATACAGACTTCGCATTTGCATGTCAAAAGTATTGTAATGAGCAATTCATTTACTTTTGAAGTGGATTTATTATACGTGAGCATTAATTAAAGTTTCTTAATCTGACATAACTGACTGTGTTTAAATTAATTGTGCATTATAAAAGCATTTTGAGATTTGAGAAGTGAGTCTGCATCTCCTGCGATGCATTAAAGCCACCCGCATAAAAGCTCACCATTCAAATAATGCCTGGCTCGGAAGAACTGTATGTAATGTGTGTATGACTGCAAAAAAATTGAGATAGTTACTCCTTCATGAGTAAACCCTCCATGAGTAAACTTGTAAAAAAAATGTATTATTATAATTTTTTTTTTATAAATTATGACAGCAAATCCAGGATTAGCTTCAAAGAACCTCACAATCCTGGATCATGTCAAATCATCAACAATAAAATCCAGCTAACTGAGTAATCCACGTATGAAGAACGGGCCCTTGCTTGGAATTTCTGGATTTATCTTAGTATGCAAAATAGTACAGTACTGTATTTCTTCATACACCACTTGTTAATAGAACTTTAATTAAACTGGTACTTTTTCTGTTTTTACTTTCAAGAAGTAACCATTAAAAATAAGATTAATCAACAAATCCAAAATTTTTATATACAAATTTTTTGTTATTTGGTGCAAACACATTTATACATTACGTGTGACTGAATGAATTGTTTTAGGTATAGCATGACTATTACTAACTGCATGGCTAGGATATGTTTATGTCAGCGTTTAATATTCCTGTATATGAGGACGGATGAGATTATGTTTTACAGCTGTGCTGAATAAAGGAAATGTTTTTAAATCTCATTTCAATAGGGCCAGAGAGGCTACACTGGAAATAAAGTGAGTAACACGAGTTATTATTCTATTCACTGGCTGTAACAGTTACTGTTCGGACAAAAATATACACTGAAAAAGACAAAATTATTTTATTAGGGTCATAAGCACAAGTATAAGTTTTATTTGTTTAGTGCTGTTGATTACTTCCCTAAACAGACTGTAAGTGTGTGTGACCCTTTGACCTCTGTCTGACAGGGAGAAGATGGGGAGGATGGGCTGGATGGAGTGGATGGAGAACAGGTCACATCTTTATTTATTTCTACACTTACATTCACAGAATCACAAATGAAAATGAATGTACTATATTAAAATATAACATAAATATATATAAAAACAGAGAAATAGAAAATGTACAGAAAAATAGGACTGATATCTAGATGGAAATCAGGCTTTCGTTCTGTGCAAATCAGATTGAGTCTCGTTTTCTGTTTTTGTGCATGAAAACAAACACATAAGCAAAGTCACCGTTGGTAATAGGCACTTATTTGGATGCTAGAAAGTTCACATACACACAATTCAAAATGCATGAAAATGCAACTATTGATGTCTGATTTATTACTGTTCGGACAAAAATATACACGGAAAAAGACAAAATTATTTTATTAGGGTCATAAGCACAAGTATAAGTTTTATTTGTTTAGTGCTGTTGATTACTTCCCTAAACAGACTGTAAGTGTGTGTGACCCTTTGACCTCTGTCTGACAGGGAGAAGATGGGGAGGATGGGCTGGATGGAGTGGATGGAGAACAGGTCACATCTTTATTTATTTCTACACTTACATTCACAGAATCACAAATGAAAATGAATGTACTATATTAATGTACTATATGTTCTGTGCAAATCAGATTGAGTCTCGTTTTCTGTTTTTGTGCATGAAAACAAACACATAAGCAAAGTCACCGTTGGTAATAGGCACTTATTTGGATGCTAGAAAGTTCACATACAATTCAAAATGCATGAAAATGCAACTATTGATGTCTGATTTTGAAAATAACAGAATTAAAATCCTAAATTGTATTAAATATAAAATTATACCTTCCGTAAAGTATAACATTCCCTCTTTTGGTTTATTTATTTATTTGCCTGTCATGTATGGGATCAATTTTCCGCCAAATTATTGCAGTGACAAATAAAAAGTAATAAGCGTGAAACCAAACTTTAAAAACGCAAGTAAAAATATATTGCACAACATATTTTCAGAATAGCAAAAAATGGTCACGGATCGAAAAATAATAAGCGTAAATCACAAATGTAATAATGCATTAAAAAAAAATAATAAGCATGTATCAAAACTTTAAACACATTTAAAATTATATTGCGCAAAACTAAAATATTAATGCAAAATTATCCGACTTGCACACAAAATCATGTTTTCCTTGGTTATATTTCTCTTTTTTGACCTATGAAACTGCTCAGTCGAGCACCGCATCGTGACTAAATGAGTTATTGAGTCATTTGATTGAATCACTCTGCTCTGTTTCTGTTGTGTGCAGGGTGATGCTGGCCTAAATGGGCTTCCAGGACCTAAAGGAGACCCGGGCAGTAATGTAACTACGTTATCACACACACATTACAAATGCCTGTTTTGTTTGATCACAGCTGTCTACTTATGTATCACTGTTAATATAAACAGGACAAATGTAAAAACAACCCAGTGGCTTCCTCACAGTATTATTTCTGTTATTCAGAACGTGAAGGGTTTCAAAGGCAGTCCTGGACCTGACGGACACAGCGGAGTGAGAGGAGATCCTGTAAGTATTTCTCTGTGTTTATAGTAGCTGTTTTTGGCCATCTAAACTGCCTGACTTGATTTGTCTGTATATGATTCTCTGTTTGTGTTAATAGGGTGCACCAGGAATAGACAACACAATTCCAGGTACAAAAGGCGAGAGGGGAGATACTGGGCTCCCGGTGAGGGTCATCTTTTATACTCCTTCTGGAAAATGTTAACTCAATTTGAGTGACAGAATGTTTCTAACGATGTGCTGTAAATCAGATGCTGTATAATTACATTCATCCTGTGTTATTATGCATGCACACTACCAGTGCTGCGCGATCTAATCTTTGTTTAATATTGACTAAAAAACATCTAATTCAAATGTCCACTTAATCTGTAATATTGGGCCATTTCTTTAAGACAGAAATGCTATAGCCACTGTAATTTCTTGAATATGTGGACATTAAAAAACGTGTAAACTCAGAGTGAGAGTTTGAGCTTTTATTTTGAAGTCACAATGAACAGTTAGCATGTTCAGAAAGATATTGATGTATTCTCCTGTGTTTGTGTAGGTTTATAAATGATTTACCTTACAAATCTGATGAAATGGCGTATGTAAATGAACAAACCAGAGTAAACAGCCATCACATCACATCACATTTTTTTAACACATCCTATAGAATTGTTTTGTTTTGAGTGTCTTTCAAATAATTTTAAATGTATTTATTTTGATAACTGTGTTTGTGTGTATGTGTGTGTATATATATATATATATATATATATATATATATATATATATATATACGTATATATGCTAACAGGTATAATAACATTCCAGCTGAGATCTTTTAGCGAATTTTGTGCAATTCCTTAGATAGTAGTCTACATAACTTGAAGCAGACATAACTGTGAAATCACACAAAATAAATGTATAGCCTTTATTTGTCAACAAGACTGGCAAGCACGACGGACGTCTCCATTTGTTTTATTTGGCTGTCAAAGTTAGCACGCTCACAGTTGTGATTAATTATATACTGTATGTTTAAAGTTGTTATTTTTAACTCCACTAACACATCTGAGCAATTTGACATGACACGCTTGTTGCTGCTTCCCCTCTGAAATGACTTTCCTCCTTGGCTGATGTCACCAATTGTTCTCACTTTAACTTTTTTGATTAAAAAATACCTAATTAAGAGGTTTAATGAAATAGAATCAGGTGACCAAATATGAGAAACATATCAGATTTAGAACGTTTTTTTTTTTTTTCAACGTGTTTCAAGATTATCCGATGTGTGAATAGTATCAGTAAAAGTGTGTTATGACTGTGTGCTGTTGTCAGGGGGACCAGGGCGATGGTGGACCCCCAGGCAGACCTGGAGATAACGGTGATCCTGTGAGTATTACCTGTACTAGTACTGTAGTGGCTTCTAACTGTAACTACACTCTCAGAAAAAAGGTATAAAGCTGTCACAGATGCGGTATTGTAAGGTACAAAAGCTAAAAGGTACATCTTTGTACCTTATTTACCTCTAAAATGGTACATATTAGTACCTAAAATGTACATACTATAACCCTTTTAAAGAGAACAATCCTAGTTTTGTACTTTTTTCTGAAAGTGTATAGTCTCTGTACTATTCAGTGTCACGCTATCCTGAGATAGCTTAATAATCTAATCTTAACACATTTGTACACAATATCATATTGCATTTTAGATTTTACAGGTGCTACAGGAAGATATATACTACCATTCAAAAGACTGGGTTAAATTAGTTTTCTTTTTTTAAAGAAACTGATACTTTTATTCAAAAAGGACACATTAAATTGATCAAAACTGATAGTAAATACATTTATAATGTTGTAGAAGATTTCTGTTTTTAATAAATGCTGCTTTTCAAACCTACTGTTTGTCCAAGAATCCTGAAAAAAGACACCGTATCTTGGTTTGCACACTTTCATTAAGCAACGTAACCATTTTCAGCTGTGATAATAATGAAAACGTTTTCTTGCCAAATCAGCATATTAGAATGTTTTCTGAAGGATCACGTGACACTGAAGACTGGAGTAATGGTGCTGAAAATTCAGCCTTGCATCACAGGAAAAATATCATTTTAAAATAGATTAAAATATATATTAAAAAAACAACTTATAATAAAATTAATTAAATAGGTATAAAGATGTTTTATATAAGATAACAGATAACTTCAGATAACTTCTCAGTGTATTTTGGTAGGGTGCTCCAGGAAGAAAAGGCCGACCAGGATTGCCGGTAATGTAGCATGAAAAAACAAACAAAGATTCTGTTCTATTCTATTCTATTCTACTTGGTTGTGTTTTAATTGAATCTATTTCATTTTTTCTAATATTGTCTGTTCTGATCTACTCTTAATTCTAGCATATTCTATTGTTTCTAATATTCTTGTGTAATTAATAATAATAATAATTATTATTATTATGATTTTGTTGTGTATTATATTAAATCTATTCTGTTCTTTTCTAATTTATTCTGTTTTTCTCCTTTCAATTCTAATATACTATTCAAATAGAAATTCCATTATTATTGTTGTTGCATGTGATATTTATTATATTATGTAATCTATTCTGTTCTGCTGTTGTAATGTGGTAATGGTAAATGTGTGTATCTGTATAGGGTGACTCTTCAAATGAAAAAGGAGACGCTGGACAGCGAGGGATTCCTGGTTATTCTGGACAAGTGGTGAGAACTAGGACATTTCACCTTTATTTAAAAAGAAACGCACAGATAAGAGATGTCCGATGTTAGTGTTTGATTCTATGACCTGTTATACCTCCCTGATCTTTTATTTATTTGTTTGTTCAGGGACCACCAGGTTCAAAAGGGTTCCAAGGAGACAATGGTCCTCCGGGTGCACCTGGAATTCAGGTGTGTATTCAGTTGATTAAACTAGTTGTATGAGGCGCCACGTAGGATTTAAATCAAACTTCGCTTATCAACTCACATAAAACACGTGCATATACACCTATAAATTACTCACATATACATGTATACTATTGGATGTTCAAAAATATATATGAAATACACGTGCACACTAATATGAAATCCATACCAATGCATCTTATGTTAGTAATGAATACATATACACTTGTTTATAGCTTGCGTATACATATATACTTGATGCATGCATACACCTATAGACACTCGCTTATACATATAAACTCGATCCATGCATATACACCTACAACAACACACGCACATACATATAAACTCGCTGCATGCAGACACACCTATATACTCGCATATACATATAAACTTGATCCATGTATATATATATATACACCTATAAACACTCGCACATCAATATAAACTCGATGCGAGCATTCACATCCATAAAACACTCGGCGCATACGTACAAAATAAAATTTACACTGAGATGCCTTCCGTTTGCACTGAAATGTTCACGCACATTCATATATCAAATCACTTGCATATATGTACTGTATATACAACACAACTAAAGCATGCGTCTTTCAGAATTGAATACGTTTGTGAATTTTATTTTGTATGTATTGAACATACAAAATAAACATTGAGTTTATATTTATGTGCGAGTGTTTATAGGTGTGTATACATGGATCAAGTTTATCCTGCGTGGCGCCTCATATAGTTGCATGTTCATGTTTTACCCTTAGAGTATAAAGCATATGATATAAAACACATGAATGTTGAGAGAATCATGTGTGTTTTCATAGGGTCCCTTTGGCCCACCTGGACCTGAAGGTTCAAAGGGAGGTCGAGGATCCAGAGGGCCAAGGGTATGGAAGACTGTTGTATTGAAGTTTTCTTCTTACTTCCTTCTTTCTCTTTTCCTGATTCTGTGAAAAATGCATGAGGTTGTTTCTTCATCGAAACAGATTTGAAGAAGTTTAGCATTACATCGCTTGCTCACCAATGGATCCTCTGCAGTGAATGGGTGCCGCGTATACATATATACTTGATGCATGCATACACCTATAGACACTCGCTTATACATATAAACTCGATCCATGCATATACACCTACAACAACACACGCACATACATATAAACTCGCTGCATGCAGACACACCTATATACTCGCATATACATATAAACTTGATCCATGTATATATATATATACACCTATAAACACTCGCACATCAATATAAACTCGATGCGAGCATTCACATCCATAAAACACTCGGCGCATACGTACAAAATAAAATTTACACTGAGATGCCTTCCGTTTGCACTGAAATGTTCACGCACATTCATATATCAAATCACTTGCATATATGTACTGTATATACAACACAACTAAAGCATGCGTCTTTCAGAATTGAATACGTTTGTGAATTTTATTTTGTATGTATTGAACATACAAAATAAACATTGAGTTTATATTTATGTGCGAGTGTTTATAGGTGTGTATACATGGATCAAGTTTATCCTGCGTGGCGCCTCATATAGTTGCATGTTCATGTTTTACCCTTAGAGTATAAAGCATATGATATAAAACACATGAATGTTGAGAGAATCATGTGTGTTTTCATAGGGTCCCTTTGGCCCACCTGGACCTGAAGGTTCAAAGGGAGGTCGAGGATCCAGAGGGCCAAGGGTATGGAAGACTGTTGTATTGAAGTTTTCTTCTTACTTCCTTCTTTCTCTTTTCCTGATTCTGTGAAAAATGCATGAGGTTGTTTCTTCATCGAAACAGATTTGAAGAAGTTTAGCATTACATCGCTTGCTCACCAATGGATCCTCTGCAGTGAATGGGTGCCGTCAGAATGAGAGTCTAAACAGCTGATAAAAACATCACAATAATCCTCAAGTCATATTTGTTTAGATGTGTTTTGGACTGTTTCCACTTGTAAAAGGTTCTTGATCTGCGCATATTTCTCTCCTGATTTAGAGAAGACCATAATTTAAAGCAATATATTATGGATAGAGGACTCATATTTTAGCAATGGAAGGAATAGTTTGAATCTTAATGATAGATTTGTTTCTGACAAACACGCAGCTTTTCACTTCACTAGACATTAACTGATGGCCTGGAGTGGTGTGGATTACTTGTGCATTATTGTAATGTTTTTATCAGCTGTTTGGCCTCTCATTCTGACGGCACCCATTCACTGCAGAGGACCCATTGGTGAACAAGTCATGTAATTATACATTTCTTCATATCTGTTCTGATGAAGAAACTAACTCATCTACATCTTGGATGGCCTGAGAGTGAGTACATCTTCAGCAAATTTTCATTTTTGTGTGAACTATTCCTTTAATACCTGGTTGGTCTCCAGTATGTTGTGTAGAAGTGCTGCAGCCATATAATGTTGTAGAGCAATTCTGTGCTCCTCTTTTCACACTGTCCCTGCTTGTGTTTAGGGTCCACCGGGTGACCCGGGGCTCAAGGGAACACTGGGATCAGAGGGATTCAAAGGGCCTCTGGTCAGTTGTTGCATTTGATGCATTGCTGACTTGAAAATTATAAAATGCCCATCTTAACTATATGAAATAGTTTTTGTGTGACTTTCCAGTCTAATGTATGACTTTATGTAAAAAGGGACAAGATGGAAGAGACGGGTATGGACCTGGAGGGCTCAAAGGACACAAGGTACCTGTGTTATATATACATGAATTCACTGAAAAAAACAGATACATTCTAAGAGAAACTGTATCAGAACATCTACTACTTTCTGTTTCTAAAAGTGGTTTTATTTTTCTATTTACCATATTTCCTGGGATTTTTTATAATCTGAAACATGCTATGACTTATTTTACAAAACGACTTAAATATAATGCAATTAACATCAAGAGCAAAGCTTTGCACATGAGATTTTTTGGAAAATACACACAAATTACTTTTTTTTCTTTCTTTTGTGTATGTTTATGGATATTCAACAGTGAAGACTCTCATCCAAAACCTACATAGACATCATTTTAAGTAGTCATAGACAAGGTTCTGATGCAAAGTGTAAACCATTCCGAAATGTACGCAGCATTACGCTGCCTCTAAAAATACCTAATTTTGTTCAGATTCTAAGGGAACATTCATTCAAGGTCTAGAAATGCATTTTTTACAAGTTGACTTATTTTAACTTGAGCTCTGTGTTTTAGAATATGGTGTCATGTGTGTCAAATTGCAAAAGATGCAAGATATGATTGTCATGGTCAAACATGTCTGTCTAGCCTATGTTTACGAAGAAAAACAATGAAAAAGCAGTCCAGGAAAATGCAGAAACATATTCTGTGTGAATGGCCCCTAAGGCAGCAAGTAAATCCCATAATGCATTGCAACAAGTTCAGTAAACATTGATGGTGGACGGAGTTAGAGAAATGTTGATTGTAAATAAAAAAAATGCATGTTGTGACCAATATTTGTGTGCATTAATAATTTTGTTTATTAGATCATTATGATATGTCAGCAAGCCAACTTCCTAATGAGAAGTCAATCCCATAATGCAGCTATGATGGCAGACCAAGTTAGAAAAATGTTGACTGTAAACAAAAAACAAAAACGTTTTGACCAATATTTATGTGATTTATTTTTATGCTTATTAGTGTGTTGTTATCTAAAGCAACTTCAGCATGCCAACTCCTTATGTCAATGAAGTGCTCTTTTTTTATGACACACAGAGTTGCTGCCTATCTAGAGTGTTCCGAATCAGTCATTGATGAGGTTCCATTTCTGTTAGGATGCGGCTTATGTAGGTAGGTTTTGGATCATGGATGTCTTTAATTACAAGCCAAGGGTTTTTATTCTCTCTTGCCAGATCGTTGTAACCCAGACCCATTGTGTGGTGTAATCCGGCCTTCACCCCTGCAGATGGATTTGGACATCTCTGTGCTGCTGGATGGGTCTGATAACCTGAACACTCAACAGTATGTAAACACGAAGGAGATCCTGCTGTCTCTGTTGGACCGGATCGGTGTGAGTAGCGAGCCGAGCAGAGCCGACGGAAAAAACAGAGTGTCCGTCTACCAGCAGAGCTCCGTTTACGGCTCATCTTCCATCAATGAGGAGTTCAGCTTCACTACATTTAAAGATCGCAATATCATGAAGAGGCATATTACTAATACAGTGAAGCAAGTGGGCGGGACATCCCATCCTGAGTTTGCTTTGGAGAGGCTGATTACTAACATTATCCTTAAAGCAGAAAGACCACGAAGCAAACGAATGGTCATGGCTGTTTTTGGTGGAGATTCTGAGCACAGCAATGCTCAGCTTGATTATTTGTCTAGACTGTGTAAGTGTCAGAATGTTGTGATGTTTATCCTCATGGCGGGACAGAGATTCGACTGGACACAGATGGAGGAGCTCACCAGTTCTCCTCTGGAGCAGCACCTGGTTTTCCTGGATGACAGAGATTATGGCACACGCTTCGCTTACGCCTTCCTGCATATGCTCCACAGTAAGAAATATTCATGGTTGTGTTTTCATAAGGCCGCTGCGAAAGATCCTGGTCTGGTCTAACCTGTTCTGTTACTGAAACTTGCAGACTTTTTCTTCTGAAAATTAACAGATGCTAACATAGTTTTTATTAATTTTTTATAGATTTTTATTTCAGTTTTAGTTTTAGTTATTTTAGTACTTCAGCAAAAATGATAAATGTAGCCTTCGAAAGTAGCGTAAAACAAGTTTTTTTTCTTTATTAATTTATTTCATTTCACTTAACATTTAAGTATTAGCAATTGTATTTTTATGGCTTTATTTTTAATTTCAGTTCATGATAATAACCCTGCTGTGTATCTGCTGTTGTTTTGTAGGAGGAATCTTACCCCGGTCATCAATACAGACTCGTGATTGTCGTGGTTTTGTGGTGAGGCCTGTTGACTCTGGACCACAAACCACAGAGAGGTAATGTGATTTACTAACCACAGTCTTCCGACATAAAATCAGAAAGGTTAGTGCATGGTTTGTGTGTTTTCAAAACCATTTGGCTGTAGCAGGAGAAGCATTTTCTTTGCATGTTTTTGTGTGTGGCACAAGGTGGTGTGGCACAGTCGGTTAAGCTCTAGGTTTAATGATCCAAAGGTTTTAGGGTCTAAAAATGTTACTGTTTTGAGTCTTTGTACTGTGCCAGAAATGGGAAACCTGGGCTTCATGAGCCATATTTTGTTTTTATTTGCACGTTGAAATACAAACAGATGCTGCAATACTGAGCACTAATTAGCTGTACAGGACACATTCTGTGCTTTTTAATGATATGAATGTGTCTAACTGTGTTTCAGAGATATTCTGCCAACTGAAGCGCCCACCGAAGAGCCCTTCACAACAGAGGAACCATATGAAGAGGAGCAATATGAAGATGTTTATGATGAGCAAAACACAGAACCAATCACTGAACCCAGTGAATATGATGACACTGAACAATTTACAGAGGAGCACAAAAAGGACAAAACGGAGCCCTCAAAGACTAAAGGTGGTGAATCTAGATCTTACTGGCCAATTTAACCCTTGATTTAGCTTTTTTGGAGTTGCACATATCTCTGGCGTAGTTCTGTATCCTCACTCACATTAAAAATGCACAAGCTTTTATGCTGTTTCTCTGACAGAGTTCAGTATTCAGTGCTGCAGGGAATTAATGGAATGTTTGTTTCCAACAGCACGATGCTTCCTTGAGAAAGATTCAGGCCATGTGTGTGGATCGTATATGTCCAGATGGTATTACAGCCAGCAGACTAAGAAATGCATGCACTTCTGGTACGGTGGTTGTGGCGGAAATGAAAACCGATTCTTGACAGAGAATGAGTGCTTTAGGGAATGTGTGTCTACAGGTAAAATTACCAAACTTGCTTACTGATATTTAGGCTGTTCATAATCCATATTTTTTTATTGATGTAAATTCTGATCATTTACTTTTTTATTTAATCCTTGTTTTTAAATTTTTTTTGGTCAACTTGTTTTCTTTGAATTAGCGCAGGTTTTGTCATAGGCCTCACTGATCTGAGCTTATGCACCTCCGTTTTTTGAGTGAAAAAAAAGCATTATTTGTGTATTATTTTGGGAGTTTTTACTCAAAAACTGTGGTGCATAAGCTTAGATTAATGAGGCCTACAATCAAAAAGAAACACAACCTGTGCTAATTGAAAGAAAATAAGTTGATAGAATAAATTCAATATTTGGCAATATAGCACAATGAGAGGAAAACTGGCCTTTTTGTAGGGTGGTCATTTTTGGCCAGGAATACCACAAGTGTAACAAGGTGGGAAAAATAATCAAAATTGTATAAAAATGTATTAAAGGGGTCATATGATGCAATTTAAATTTTTCCTTTCTCTTTGGAGTGTTACAAGCTCTTGGTGCATAAAGAAGATCTGTAAAGTTGCAAAGACTAAAGTCTCAAATCCAAAGAGATATTCTTTATAAAAGTTAAGAGTCAACCACGCCTACCTAAAACGGCTCGTTCTAACACGCCCCCACATGTCTACATCACGATGTGGGAAGATTTGCATAACACCGCCCAAATGTTCACACAAAGAAAGAAGCAAAACTTTTATTCTCGCTGTAGTATTGTTGTTGCTGCCGCCATGTCGTGAAGACGCTGTGTGTTTCATTGTGAAAGCGAAACTACTTTGTTTGG
>NW_015505970.1:1232938-1247212 GCF_001515645.1 Sinocyclocheilus grahami
CATTTCATTACACCAAATACACAAAATAATGTTCTTTTTAGCAACATCATATGACCCCTTTAACTAGTATTATTTTGGAAAAGGAAAACATCTCCAGGCCAAAATGACCGTAACATAACATGAGCGTTAATTAATTATTATTTTTTTATATATTAATATTAAATACATTAATATATTAAAGTTATAATGCATTATGCTTCATTTCCTCTTTTACATATAGACATATAACCATTTATAATTAATTTACTTAATACATATAATATTTTAACGGATATAATGGATGGTTTATGTAGGCCATGTATAGTGTTTTGAGATTCTTCAAATTTCTCCCACAGAATCTGAAAATCTTCAACAGGATGATTCCAGTTTCAAGGGTAAAAGACACATTTACTTGACGGATATGCCGTAGACTCCCACTGTTTTTATTTAAAGCTAATTATAATTTCTACAACCTAACTCAAACCATAAAATATTTTACATTTTTAGAATTAAATCAGGTTCATCTCTCTCTCTCTCTTTTTTTTTTTTTTTTTTTTAAATGGAGATACATATGAGGAGCATTCCTGATTCACTAAAACAATCATGTAAATCAAGTATAAAATTATTGCTGACCTCAATATGCATGGTGAAATATGCAAGTATCAGAAGTGTGACTATTTTAAATGGCTTCAAACTGATCAGCCTGATCTTCACTGCGTGTCGCTTAAAACCTTTTTTTCTATTTTCTTTCTGCTTATAGATGTTTGCCAGCTCAAACTCGATGCAGGAACTTGCTCAAACTTTTCAATGAAATGGTATTTCGAAGTCCGCAGTGGTGAATGTGTCCAGTTCTGGTACGGAGGCTGTGACGGGAACAGCAACAGGTTCAACACTCAGGAGGACTGTGAGATTCGCTGTCTCAGGGCCAAAAAATATCTCCAAACATCTAAACTGTGATCCAGTCATGGTGAGAATTGTTGGCACCCTTGGTAAATGTGAACAAAGAAACATGTGGGGGAAAAAATCGGCATTAATCCCTTTGATCTAAGGGAATTTAAAGAAGGGAATAAGAATTTAAAATGGAGGGAAAATCTCATTATGAAATAAATGTCTTGCTCTAATACACATTGACCACAATTAATCATACCCTTTTATCCAATACTTTTTGCGACCTCATTTTCCCAAGATAACAGCTCAGTTCACCCCACTCATTTTCTATAGGGTTCAGGTCAGGGAACTGGGTTGGCCAGGGCAGAACCTTCGTTTTGTGCTCAGTGACCCATTTTTTGTTTTGATTTTGATGTTTGTTTTTGGATCTTAGTCCTATTGGAAGATCTAACTATAGCCCATTAAAAGATTTCTAACAGAGGCAGTCAGGATTAGATTTTTTTATCTGTTGGTATATGATAGAATCCATGATATCATGAATCTGAACAAGATGTCCAGGAGCACCGGCAGAAAAATAGGCCCACAACAATAAAGATGCAGCAGTATATTTGTACAAATAGGGTACTTTTTCACCCCTGTGTGCACCAAACCCATCTTGAGTGTTTGCTGCTAAAATGCTCATTTTTTAATTTCATCTGACCATAGAACCCAGTCCCGTTTGAAGACACAGTAGTGTCTGGCAATTGAATATGCTGGAGTTTGTTCTCGGATGAGAGCATTTTCGTTTCCTTTTTTTTTTTTTTCTTGAAACCCTCCCAAACAACATGTGGGGCTATAGGTGCTGTTTGATACATTTTTAATGCTTTTTTCTGTAGCTATTTTCTGTAGCTCTCCAGCTGTGATCCTTGGCCACTCAAAATATCCTCCTCAGCTTGCATTAAGACAATCTAGACTCGTCCTCTTTCATAATTTTATATTTTTATATAACTTTAATGCTGTATCAGAGCGCTGCCTTTGTACTTTTGACTGAATTGTTTATCAACTTTTATGATGGCTGTTGTTTATTGATTATTATTCAATAAATAATGTTTTATTTACCATCTTGGAACGGTCTGTGTGTTGTCATTCATGGTCAAAAATCAACGAGTTTTCCAAGATGCCACAACATTGCACAGCATATGGTTGTAAAATTCGCCAACATTTAAATTCACAAAGAAATGGGATAATCTTTGACAGTTAAAAATGTGTTGGTTTGTGTGTTAATATGTATTAACTCGATATTACAGGTTTTATTAACTCTGGTAACTTTTTAATGTCGTGTTTGCTAATGGCTTCATCTTGTATTGTGTTAGTTCAGCAAAATCATCTGTTGAAGTTTATTGCAGATCTAGATATTCATGCATGCCTATAATTACAGTTGCATTGCAGATGCACAGTCAACTTGCTCTCCAGTGTTCACAGACCGGTGTTTTGAGTGTTCCAATATGGCAGATGGATTATGTATAGTGGCCCATAGAAAGAGCCTCTAAGTCATCTACATATACACATATATGATTTTTACTTTCAACAACACCTTGTATTGCATTGAAAATCCCTTAACAGTTGAAAGGATACTATGAAAAAGATTTGGCTTTCCTCAGTGGGCATTTAAACTAATGTTCTATTGTGAATATGAGACTGACCTGAAAAATGTATCTGATGCAGGTAATCGGGAAAAGACGTGAATGGTGCAATCTAATAATATAAAATATGGTCATACAATACAAATGCCAGCAATTCCACTTTGGAAGTTTGTAATGCCTATAGACCTTCATTTGATATAAGAAGATAAATATAAAAATAAGAATTAATCAATATATTGACCAGAAATGTTATGATATATGACACAAATATTTACAGATAGTTCAAAGGATCCAGGATCTAAGAAAACAGGAGTAGCAGCAGTTATACCACAACATGAAATAGTGATTAAAAAAAGACTCCCAGATTTTTTTATCTGTATTTACAGCAGAGTTTGTAGCTACACACTCTAAAACGCTCCACACAGTTCAGTTGGTGGCGGTAATGCACTAATAAGCTATTCTGCCAACAGCCAATAAACAATAAAAGAAGAAGATGATGCAGGTAATCACTGTCGCTCAGTCCATTTCTCTCGGGTAATATATGGTCTATTCATAATCATTTTTGTAATACCACGCAAGGTTAAATAAATTCATACTAAAATGCTTCACAAATTTTATCCTTGTAAGTTATTTGTATCCAAGTTTATGGGTATTCAACCAGAATGCTCTTTTTTTGGATCTGAAAATGAATCCGTGCTTCATCAGTTCTTTAGATGTCCCTTCACAGTATCATTTTGGACTGAGATTTAAAATTTAGATTTTTACATCCTTTAATAACCTCATTGATATTACAGAAGAAATGGTCCTGTTTCTGTTTTGTAACACTAGCTCTGCTCTTTTAAATAATACTGTAAAACTCTTGTGCTTGCTAGGAAAAGGTCATATTCACAAGTCTAAAGTTACAGCTTCTAAACCAGATTTTATTGTATTTTACTCTGAATTAAAAAGTGTATCTGATTCCCTGTGTAAATTAAAAAGAATAAAAAAAGCAGTTAAAACATATCAGATTTTAAATAAGATTGAGCCATTATAGAGGTTTAGATTATTTTTCCCCTGTCCCCCCACTTGAGTCAAAACGAAATGTAAAACACATTTTTTCCTTTATTTTTATTATTATTTTTTTAAATTTATTTAATTGTATTTTATTTATTTATTTTAATTGTGATGTCTTCTTTGTTTATACTTTAAATCCCTCGTTATATGTATATAGATTGTTCTTACTGTTAAATTCAATTGTTAATATACTTCAACAGTCTGTTTTACAATGTAAAATATTACTTGCAAAATGTTAATTAAAAAAAAGTAATATACTCTACATGCAAACAAGGTAGGCTATGAGAGGCCATGCTTAAGTCACAGCTGAGGGGCATAACCAATTTCTGTAATATGTACAGTAAGATACTGTAAAGCGTCTATATTACTATAAGCAGCAAAGGATTATGGGAAAATATATGGTCACTACTGTAAATTTTCTCTACTATAATTCAGTTTACAGTGAACTTTCCCGCAAAAAGCTGACCAATGGCAAGAGAGATTTCTTTTCAAGTTTTTTTAAACTCTGAGGTGGAAGTGGCGGTTAACGGACAAAAATAATGAATAATGTACCAGTAACTCACCAAAAAGGTTAGTATATATTTTTTTACCTTATGTAAAATAAACATATTTTTAAATTTTCACTTGTAATGTTAACAGCGAAATAATCGTGTCGTTTTTCACGTCGGAAGGGTTTTGGTGCCTTTGTTTCTGACGATTGGCTGGATCGCTGTCAAACATTAACCTCTATCAGCAGGTTCCCAAACGGGTGCAAAACATCTATATCTGTGTGCAAACACACACAGGCCCATCCAGCTCACTAAAAAACGATAGGAAGAAATATTTTTTTTTATTTATAACTGAAATCTTGATGTTTTCTAATATACAGTCAGGCCTTGAAATTAACACCCGCATTTGTGGTCTATTCTCCCGATTTAATTTACTATAGATCCTATTAATAATTCACTGGAATGCACGAAGAATCTCTCCTGTTTCTTCTCAAATCCTCATGTATCTTTCCAGGTTTGTTTGTTTTCTCAGGTAAATACAATTCATTAGGCTATCTGTCAAAATTACGGAAATCACTTTGAAATAGTATCATGCAATGCTAAAGATTATAAAAATTTTTGACCAGGGCAACGTATGTTACATAATACAGATATATGTAAGCATATATCTAAATATATTGTCGCGGGTGAATGAGAACACAGACTCGGTACTGATAGAAAGAGCCCCGGAGGATGATTTATTGCCCACACACTGATCACACATGCTCGGAGGAATGGTGCTCGGTGCCCGTCTCAACTCGGTGCTCGTGGGGTGAAGTGCCGTGGTGCAGATCCCTCTCCTGGGGTGCCATCAGAGTCTGTGGATAAGGAGAAACAAGCATTAATGTCGCCTGGAGCTCCGTTGCAACTCCCCGCTGGTGTCTCTTCTCCTGGCTTTTATGGCCAGCGGGAACAAACTCCAGGTGCGCCACTCATCACGCACAAGTGTTGTGCTTCTGTGATCAGTGTGGCAGCGGTGTTTCCTGGTCCTGTGGGGAAACACACAACTCGTTGTGGGGGTATTACGGGGGGGGGGATTTAATCTTACCTGCCAGACCTGTCCAACCGGACCAGCCCTGGGAGAGACCATTCGCATTCCCGTGGTCGGCCCCGGCCCGATGTTGAACCTGGAAGCAGAAGTCCTGGAGTGCGAGGAACCACCGTGTCACCCAGGCGTTCGTGTGCTTCGCCTTGGACATCCATTGTAGTGGCGCATGGTCTGCGATGAGGGTGAACCGGTGGCCCCAGAGGTAGTACTTCAAATCCAGGACTGCCCACTTTATGGCCAGGGCCTCTTTCTCCAGCATCGCGTACCTGGTTTCCGCGGGGGAGAGTTTCCGGCTGATATAGACCACGGGGTGTTCCTCTCCATCCCGGAGCTGGGAGAGGACTGCCCCTAAGCCGGTGCCGGAGGCGTCGGTATATAGGGTGAAGGGGCAGCCGAAGTCTGGGGCATGCAGGACCGGGCAGGACGTCAGAGCAGTCTTGAGGACCTGGAAGGCGGCTTCTGTCTCAGGAGTCCAGCCTATCCTCTCCGGCTGCCCTTTTCTGGTAAGGTCTGACAGGGAGCAGGCTATAGAGGAGAAGTTAGGAGTGAAACTTCGGTAGTAGCCCGCCAACCCCAAAAATGCCCGTACCTGCATCTTGTTGATGGGACGTGGGAACTTCTTTACCGCCTCGACCTTCTTTTCCTGGGGCATGATGAGCCCTCTTCCAATTTTGCACCCGAGGTACTTTGCTTCGGTGAGGCCGAGGTGGCACTTCTTGGGGTTGGCCGTCAGGCCAGCCCGCCGGAGCTCTGTCAACACCCTCCGTAGCCACTCCAGGTGAGTCTCCCAGCCCTCCGAGTGTATGACGACATCATCGAGGTAAGCCGTGGCGTAGGCTTGGTGGGGCCGGAGCAAGATGTCTATCAACCGCTGAAACGTGGCTGGTGCCCCGTGTAGGCCGAAGGGTAGCACCCGGTAATGGCAGTGGCCATCCGGTAGGGCCGCTGCCGGACTACGACTCCTGGTGGTGTGCGGACCTCGTGCTCGATGACCGTGGTTCTACCCGGGGTCTCACTGAACACATCCTTAAACTGACTGACCAGGGCCTCGAGTTCCATCTTCTGGGTCGCCGACAGCTGCGGATCTACGTCCACTACTGGAGGGACGGTGTGGGCCAGTGTGGCGAGTTGCTCGGGCCGGGGAACCCACTTCTTGAGCAAGTTAACGTGGTAGATTTGCTCCGTTCGTCGGCGGCCGGGTTGCCGCACACGGTACATCGGTCACCGGTCCCATTCGTTCCACTACTGTGTTGGGTCCCTGCCAGGTCGCTAGGAATTTACTCGCAGCTGTCGGGACCAGTACCACCACACGATCACCCGGCTGGAACTCCCGGGCCTGGGCGGGCCGATCGTACAGGCGTTGCTGGGCGCGCTGGGCTGTCACGAGGTGTTCTTTAACCAAGGGCATTACTCAGTCAATCCTTTCTCTCATTTCCCGTACGTGCTTGACGAGGCTACGCAGGGGGGCGGGTTGGTTCTCCCACGCTTCCCTAGCGATGTCTAGAAGGCCCCTGGGCTGTCTCCCAAACAACAGTTCAAAGGGGGTGAAGCCTGTGGAGGCCTGTGGTACTTCCCAGACTCCAAAGAGCATGTACGGGATCGTGAGGTCCCAGTCACACCCATCTTCGGCCACCACTCGCTTCAGCATCCGTTTGAGCATCTGGTTAAACCTCTCCACCAAGCCATCCGTCTGCGGGTGGTAGACCGATGTCCTCAGATGTTGAACCTGGAGGAGGCGACAGAGGTCCACCATGACCCGGGACATGAAGGGGATACCCTGGTCAGTCAGGATTTCCTTTGGGATCCCGACTCGGCTGGCCAGCAGGAATAGTTCTCGGGCAATGTTCTTGGCATTTGCCGCACAAAGAGGGATGGCTTCTGGGTATCGGGTGGCATAGTCCAGGATGACTAGAATGTGCTCATGTCCACGGGCAGACTTCGGCAGCGGTCCCACCAGATCCATCCCAATCCGCTCGAAGGGCACATCGATGACGGGTAGTGGAATGAGCGGGCTGGGGGGAGGATGACAAGGAGACGTCTGCTGGCAGGTGGGACAGCTACGGCAGAAACGTTTCACTTCCGCCTCTAGTCCGGGCAGGGGAAACGGTCCCTGATGCGTTGGACGGTATTTTCGGCCCCGAGGTGCCCCACCATTGGGTGGCCATGTGCCAGCTCCATGACTGTCTCTGTTTTCGTTTTAGGCACGACCAAGAGGAATTTTTCCACCCCCCGCCTGTGGGCGACACAGTACAGCAGACCATTTCTTATTTCAAAATGAGGGAGGGGGTGTGGGCCCGGAAGCCTGTCTACCTCATCAACTCGGCGCACTTGATCCCAACAGTTTCGCAGGCAGTCATCCTCTCGTTGTTCCCTGCCGAACGAGCCCCCGGTCGTGACTTGTGAAAACACATCGAGGTAGACAGACGGAAGATTAGCTGGCTGACACTCACCCTCCCTCTCGCTGTCCGTCGCTAGGTAGGCTGGTCTCGGGCTGGGCGGTCCCCGACGGGTTTGCCGTGGCCTGTTTCGGGCGGTACGGCCTGGTGTCTTGGGGCAGAGGAAGAGCTTCTGGAACCCCGGCCAGTCCCGTCGCAGGAGCAGAGGTACGGGGAGGTCTCGCACAATGCCCACCTCGATGGCACAGGTCCCGGGCTCCGCTGAAATCCGAAACGTGCGGGCCGGCACATAGCGGGTGTCTCCGTGCACACACGTCAGTGGCAACTTTGACTTCTGTTTGGGCCTTGGTTGTACCAGGGTAGGTTGCACTAGGGTGACTGAACTGCCGGAATCCAACAAGGCCTGTACTGGTTTCCCCTCTAGCTTTACCATCCGGCTGGGGCCAGGGGAAAGTCCGTCCTGATGCAGGAAACACCCGGCCATCCAGGCTCGGGCCATCGGTGCTGGGGGTTCAGTGTGCATCGGCTCATCCACAAAGTCAGGGAACGCCGGTCTGCTGCCTGGTCGCGGTGCACCTTCGAGCAGATGCCGCTCCACCACCCTGCGGGGCGCCAGGCCTGCTCTCTCCCCTGCCTCGTGGGCGTTCGTCATCACCGCCAGCTCGACCGCTTCCACCAGACTGTGGATGTCCTGGGGATTTCGCATACTGACCGGGCACCTCAGCAGGCGGGGCAGCGCCTGTAGCAGCCGATCGATGAGGACTTTCTCCGCGACCTGGTCAGCGGTAGGGGACCCGGCGAGAAGCCACAGGTGAGCCAATCGGGCCAGTTGCGCAACTTGCGCTCTCACTGTCTGCCGTTCATCATAGGTCCATTGGTAGAATTGTTGCGCAGCCCCCATGGGAGACAGGCCCACCCTGACTAGAATTTGGACTTTTAGCTCGTCATATTTTTCATTCCGGGGTGCCCGCAGGGCATAATAGGCCCGCTGCGCTTCTCCAGTGAGGAAGGGGGCGATGATGCGAGCCCACTCTTCCGGGACCCACCCCTCCCTGGCCGCGATAACCTCAAACGTATGGAGGTAAGCCTCGATGCCGTTGTTCTCGGTCAACCGTATGAGGTATTGGTGAGCCTTGACGGGGGCGCTTCCGGGAGGGGGATGCGCCCCGCCATGCTGGCCTGCAGTTATTCCACGACCCAGACAGTATACTCCTGTCGGGTGGCCAGTCGTTCGGTAAACTGCTGCTGGCGGGCCGAGAGCTCAGTCAGGCGGCGGATGACCTCTTCCATTTGTCCTGGGGAAGAGAGCGGTTCTCCTAGAAGAAGCACAGAGATCGTTACTGCAACCTGGCGTTACAAGTCTGTGTCTCAATTCACCTGTAACGCCTGCATTCTCCACCATATATCGCGGGGTGAATGAGAACACAGACTCGGTACTGATAGAAAGAGCCCCGGAGGGTGATTTATTGCCCATACACTGATCACACGTGCTCGGAGGAATGGTGCTCAGTGCCCGTATCAACTCGGTGCTCGTGGGGTGAAGTGCCGTGGTGCACATCCCTCTCCCGGGGTGCCGTCGGAGTCTGTGGATAAGGAGAAACAAGCATTAATGTCGCCTGGAGCTCCGTTGCAACTCCCCGCTGTTCTCCTGGCTTTTATGGGCAGCGCGAACGAGCTCCAGGTGCGCCACTCATCACGCACAGGTGTTGTGCTTCTGTGATCAGTGTGGCAGCGGCGTTTCCAGGGCGACGCTGATCTGAAACCGGGATACTCGCTACATTATATATATATATATATATATATATAAATTCCTTCGTTTGTGCATTTTGAACACAATATTATTTATATCGTTAGTTCTCAAGAGGTGGGTCACTCACCAATGACTGAGAAAAACTGAGCTCACTTTTCCCGAAGGAGGGGAGAGGGCAGGACTCTGCTTTTGACTGGTAAGCTCATATATTACTGTATTTACAATGATAATACGCATTTATTTGATAGAATTATAATTTTGAAATGTAAAAGCACAGCAACTAAGCCAATAACCTGTTATTTGACAAAATATGTCAAAACTGCGTTTAGTATATGCTATGTTGCTTGACAAACAGTCTGCATGCATGCAGATTTGAATAAAAGTGTCATTTGAGTAAATTTATGTTTTGATATTGTGAAATAGATATTATTGCAGTGCAAACAACTGTGAGCATAATAACGTATGTCTTTGTTTCAGTTTCTGATGAAGATTATGGACCACTAGTGCTTGGCACAGAGGGGCCTCACGTCTCCAGGAGGCAGGCCAGAGGAAGGTGATGCTTAACATAGGGGACAAAATCCTAATGTTTTGCACAGAAGTGAAATGACACAAATTTGGAGGATGTGGAACATGTTCTATACTGTAATCACAAAAATGATATTTGGTCTCATTCGTTTATACCATTTTGCATATTACTAGTTGTGCATCTCAGAGACAAAAATAACAAATGAAGAAAATCAAGCAATGATCAAGAAAACTGCTATAGCATATAGAAAATTTGAATATTTTGGGTAATGTAGTTTATAAAACCTGTTATTGCAAAGGACACTTGTAGACGCTAAATAGGACAAGTCGCCTTCCTTCAGTTATATTTCAATAACTCTTGTATAGAAAATGTAATAGAGGAATTATTTTTTCTACTGTAGTATATTCTGCCACCTAGGGGAATCAAACAAAATAATCAGCAGGTCCCTAGAGCACAACCTGAATAACAGACTTTCAAATACAGGACTTTGGAAAAAAATTATATCAAAAAGTACCTTTTTTATGTTTATTAGAATATTTTAAATACATATAATGTTATTTATGATTTTGTTAGTTTGAGGGGTTTTTCTGTACATTGACACCAACATTTTACATTTCTTCCACTGTATGTATGTAGGGTGAACATTTAAATTGGGGTATGGCAAATTTCAATCAAATTTCATGGCGGAATTTCAAAATATGCCCCAGAGTGGAAGGGGTAAAATGGGGTTCAACTGGGTACAATGAGATGACATTATTCTACTCACCCTTCAACCATCGAACATTAAAATTACATTTAAAAGTGTAAAAGCATAGGTACCTTTAATAGACCATGAATAACCCCAAAAACGCGATTCTTTCCACAGCAATAACGGACGGGTGAAATATCACTTTAGTAGCCTAATAGTATATATATATATTTTCACATTTTCACACCACTGTATATATATATATATATATATATATATATATATATATATATATATATATATATATATATATATATACAGTGGTGTGAAAAGGTTTTTGTATATATATATACTATTAGGCTACTAAAGTGATATTTCACCCGTCCGTTATTGCTGTGGAAAGAATCGCGTTTTTGGGGTTATTCATGGTCTATTAAAGGTACCTATGCTTTTACACTTTTAAATGTAATTTTAATGTTCGATGGTTGAAGGGTGAGTAGAATAATGTCATCTCATTGTACCCAGTTGAACCCCATTTTACCCCTTCCACTCTGGGGCATATTTTGAAATTCCGCCATGAAATTTGATTGAAATTTGCCATACCCCAATTTAAATGTTCACCCTACATACATACAGTGGAAGAAATGTAAAATGTTGGTGTCAATGTACAGAAAAACCCCTCAAACTAACAAAATCATAAATAACATTATATGTATTTAAAATATTCTAATAAACATAAAAAAGGTACTTTTTGATATAATTTTTTTCCAAAGTCCTGTATTTGAAAGTCTGTTATTCAGGTTGTGCTCTAGGGACCTGCTGATTATTTTGTTTGATTCCCCTAGGTGGCAGAATATACTACAGTAGAAAAAATAATTCCTCTATTACATTTTCTATACAAGAGTTATTGAAATATAACTGAAGGAAGGCGACTTGTCCTATTTAGCGTCTACAAGTGTCCTTTGCAATAACAGGTTTTATAAACTACATTACCCAAAATATTCAAATTTTCTATATGCTATAGCAGTTTTCTTGATCATTGCTTGATTTTCTTCATTTGTTATTTTTGTCTCTGAGATGCACAACTAGTAATATGCAAAATGGTATAAACGAATGAGACCAAATATCATTTTTGTGATTACAGTATAGAACATGTTCCACATCCTCCAAATTTGTGTCATTTCACTTCTGTGCAAAACATTAGGATTTTGTCCCCTATGTTAAGCATCACCTTCCTCTGGCCTGCCTCCTGGAGACGTGAGGCCCCTCTGTGCCAAGCACTAGTGGTCCATAATCTTCATCAGAAACTGAAACAAAGACATACGTTATTATGCTCACAGTTGTTTGCACTGCAATAATATCTATTTCACAATATCAAAACATAAATTTACTCAAATGACACTTTTATTCAAATCTGCATGCATGCAGACTGTTTGTCAAGCAACATAGCATATACTAAACGCAGTTTTGACATATTTTGTCAAATAACAGGTTATTGGCTTAGTTGCTGTGCTTTTACATTTCAAAATTATAATTCTATCAAATAAATGCGTATTATCATTGTAAATACAGTAATATATGAGCTTACCAGTCAAAAGCAGAGTCCTGCCCTCTCCCCTCCTTCGGGAAAAGTGAGCTCAGTTTTTCTCAGTCATTGGTGAGTGACCCACCTCTTGAGAACTAACGATATAAATAATATTGTGTTCAAAATGCACAAACGAAGGAATTAGCCAAGTGACTTTAGCTTTAATGAGGATCTGAGTTATTTTTGATAACTGATATATAACCAACCCAACACTGTACCCATCCAAGCACATCTGAACCTGAGCTATGTGAATCAAGTAATAAATGATACGTTTAATGTAAATGACCATTTTTGGGTTCTAACACCTTTTAAAATGCTTTTCTTGCCTGACATAAACAATGCTAAAATGCTAGTTTTGTTTATCCATGTTTACAGCATGTCATGCCTTATATGTGGTGTAGGAATGTGTCTATGTTGTGTTTTTCTGTATACAGACTGCATTAGACAAGACACATGTTGTTTGGAAGAGCAGTTGGGATCTGAAGCCAGAATGCTTTCTTGTGGTCTTCCATGAAGGGAAGTGGCTGATAACAGACTGGTTATGGGGAGTAGGATTCAACTGGTCATGTGATCTCATGAGAAAATAATTAATTTTTTGAAATAATTAATTATTATTATTATTATTATTTTTTTTTTTTAAAGAAGTCTCTTATGCTCACTGAGACTGCAGTTATTTGATAACAAATACAGTAATAACAGGAATATTGTGAAATATTATTGCAATTTAAAATAACTGTTTTCTATTTGATATATTTAAAAATGTAATTTATTTTTGTGATGCAAAAGCTGAATTTTTGTGTCAGGAATCATTCTAATCTACTGATTTGCTGCTCAATTGTTGTTGGTGCTCAATTATTAATAATGTTTTTTTATGATTATAAACACCAGATTTCATGTCTTTGACACCAAATGCCATTGGTTCTCACAAATGCCTTTATCCATTACAGAGTACCAACTTGAATGTGAATGATATTAAAGCTATAAAATAAGTTGAGAACATTTAGCACATAATCATTATAATGCTTTTTTTGCACATTTTAGAATTTATTCAATAGAGAAAACAACCACTTAAAGGTGTGGGATGACATGAGGGTGAGAAATTGTGACATGATTTTCCTTTTTTGGTGAACTAAATTAGATTAAACTAAGAATTTAAGGAAGCAACAAACACAAAGCTGTAAACATCTGCAATAATCCAAAAGGGGAATGTGAACACACTGCGTTCAAGCTATTCAATGGTTAGGATAAACAAATGATAAATCTATCATGCACTTGTGGGTCTGTATATACAGGTTTTTGAAGTCATCTTCTCCTAAAATGGAAATTGTGGTGTTGAGGAGTGGTTTGATAAGTTTGTATGAACAGTTTCTGATTTTTAGTTTCTCATTCAGAGTCTTCGGGTTGGACTCGTCCCATCCATGCCTGGGCTCTGTGTAAGTTCACTTCTTTACTCTCTTCCTTTATTATATTTAGATTATATTCAGAGCTGTTTGTACCGAGGTAATCATATGATTTATAGTATTTTTTAAAATCATTAGTTTGTGAGAATGCCTATGTTTATAAGAAGTACTTCACAGAAAAGATGACTGAGTTTTTCAGGTTTGTTTAAAAAACTATTAAAGCAATCTTAAGCATAGATTTTATTTATGTGTTTAATTCAAGTCTCTTTTTCTGGATTCAGATCTATCATGAGTGTCATGTTCACTAGCCAGTATTTTCATAGACTCAGGCCTGATTTTAAACACATTAGGAAAGAAGCACAGAGCTGGCTGACAATCCTTTGCTAAATCTGGGGACACATTTGAAGCTGCATTTCAGATCTCTAGGAGCTCTGCTTCCGTTATTGTTACTGGCTTGGGATGAATGTGAATTAGAAATATTAGAAAAGTTTTAGTGTGAAACTTGCCTGTTGAATAGCATTTGAAAATATGAGCGTTTTGGTTACATTTCAAGACAAAATGATACCAAGACAAGGTTTATGTTGACTAAATGCTAAGTCTTCACTTATAAAATGTAACATTGAATTAAATAATTCCTATAATTGATTTTTAATTTGAATTTAAGTATGATTTAATTTAAATTTAGTTGTAATTCTATAAAAATGCTAATTTTAGAAGAAAATTTCAGATGGAATTTAGAGGCTTTTGCATCTGAACTATATATATACGTGTGTGTGTGTGTGTGTGTGTGTGTATAGGCTATATACGATATA
>NW_015505970.1:1248331-1249789 GCF_001515645.1 Sinocyclocheilus grahami
AAATGTAATTTCGTCAAATGCTGCTGCAAGCATGCTGTACTGGTGGTGTGCATTTGATCTGTTTAAAATAGTTTGTGTTTGTGATTTTGCTGACCTAATGGCCATTGTTTACACAAATAAACATGAAGTGCGCCATTTGGGACAAGGCCTTTGTGTGCTAAGAAGTATAAGTGGCCGTAGGCCAGCAACTCACAAAAACGGTAGCTCACATATCTCAATATATCAGTCTTTACAAACATTCAGTTTGTTATTTTCATATAAAGCAGGAAAGATCAGTGGGACAATGCAAAGATCTCATTCTCTTTCAACTTGTATAATTTTTTTTTACATGCATATTATATTTGTAATTCTGTTTTGTGATACAAATTGTGCAGAAACTTTTAACATCATTGGTTGCTTTCTTTCAGGGAACAAGCATGGAGAAGGAATGGGGATTACTTGGCTTTCTTGTTCTGTCATTAAGTTTTCTTGTCAGCAATGGCCAAAACATTGGTAGGGACAGGATTTACTAGATGAGATTATTGGTACATTTATTTTCAATTCTGATTGTTGTTTTCTTCTCTCAGTCTGTGCACAGAACACAGTGGCTGACATTGTATTCCTGGTGGATGGTTCAAACAGTATTGGGCCGGCGAACTTCCAACAAATCCGTGAATTCCTCTCCTCGCTCGTAGAGAACTTTGAAGTTGCTCCTGACAGAATCAGGATCGGTTTGGTCCAGTACAGTGACACACCGTATACTGAATTTTCACTCAGCACTTACCAGAACAAAGAGGAAATTCTCAGCTACATCAAAAATCTTCGTTATAAAACCGGCGGGACGTTTACTGGCAAGGGTTTGGAGTTCATGCTGAAACAACACTTTGTTGAAAAGGCCGGAAGTCGAGCACAGCAGAATGTTCCTCAGATTGCCATTGTTATCACAGATGGTGACTCTCAAGATGAGGTCAAGTCACAGGCTCAGGAGCTGAGGCAAAGGGGAATCAAAATATTCGCCATTGGGATCAAAGATGCAAACGAGACGTTACTGAGACAGATCGCGAGTGAGCCGTATGATCAGCACGGCTACAGCGTATCAGAATTTGCAGCTCTGCAGGGAATCTCTCAGAGTGTAATCCGGAAAGTGTGTACCGCTGTAGAGGAAACACAAAAAGAGGTCATCCTGATGTCAAGAGGTAACATATTACATTGTAAAACGATTAATTTTGTGCATGAAATTTAGTATGGCAGCACTTCTGGGTCACGTTTTTGCTGTTAATTTTTTAATGAAAGAACCTACTGAGAGATCAGTAGCCAGTTGCAAAACCCTTAAGCTCTTTATTGACTTATATTCAAGGTATTTTTTAGAAACTTTGAATATTAGTTTGACAAAGTCTTGCTTGGGTGTTTAAAACATTTTGAGGGTTGGTTTGAGGTCCGAAGGTTATGTAGTTGTATCAAATATTTGAAAATTTGTAT
>NW_015505970.1:1250736-1251326 GCF_001515645.1 Sinocyclocheilus grahami
CAATTATAAAGAACTGCAAGGTCTAAAAGAAAGTCTACGCAACAAGGTGTGCTTTACTGTGACGCTCCAATCACAAGGTAACAGATTTTATTTGGTATGCTTTCCTATTTGTGTCTATACTATGGGAGTGTTGAATATGAAAACCTTAAAATTACTACAAAAACTTCTACTAGCTTTGAGTCCCATCACAGTGAACTCCTATCTGCTGTTGTTTGTGCTCAAGTATGGGACCGTTTATTGATTTATGTTTTAGATGCAAGTAATTCTATTCCTTTGTTTCCATTCTCTTTAGCTTTTGTGCCAAAATTTGCTGATATCTTCATATTGGTTGATAGTTCAGCATCTAGACAAGAGCAGCAAATAATAAGGACTTTTCTTCCAAGACTGCTCCAGCAGCTCAACGTGGGAAAGAATACTAATCGTGTCGGCCTGGCTCAGTTCAGCGAAAATGTCAAAGAGGAGTTCCTACTAAATACTGATAAGGCTAGAAATGAGATTTTGTCATCTATTCGCAGCCTGACACTGAGGCCTACAGGGGAGCGTAAAATTGGCAATGCAATTGAATATGCTCATAAAAATTTCTTCAGTAA
>NW_015505970.1:1251336-1251965 GCF_001515645.1 Sinocyclocheilus grahami
TCCAAGCATCCCGCACAATCAAAACAGATGCAGTGACAGTTTTTGGTGTTGGCTTGAGCAAAGCTGATGCACATGAAATGAAGTACATCTCTAGTCAACCACACAGCTACAAGTTAGTAGGTAACATCCAACAAGTACAACAGAAAATTAAGTCTGCCATTGACACATGGGAAGATGCTGCTGTCGCAAGGGGTGAGTGCATGCATTATCTATTATTCTTTCCAAAAAACCCATAAACTTTTCTCATTTTCTCATTTGTTTAGAGTTTTAACTTGAAAAACTATTATGTAGTACATAATCCTAAAGACTCTGGTTTCATAAAGTTCTCATATTTTTTTTGACAGAGTGCATGTTTGACGTGGTGGCAGATATCGCTTTTATTGTTGATCAGTCCAGCAGTATCAGATCCAAAAACTTCCAACTTGTACGCGACTTTCTCGAGAACACCATCGGAGGTCTCGATGTAGGTGAGGGAAAAATAAAAATAGCTGTGGTTCTCTATAGTGACTTCCCTCGAGCGGATGTGTCCTTCAACACCTTCGATGATAAGACTGACATCCTGCGCTACATCAGCAGCATGCCATATGGTCGTGGTAAAACATACACTGGAGCTGCTCTCAAGTTTGCCA
>NW_015505970.1:1257369-1258231 GCF_001515645.1 Sinocyclocheilus grahami
GTTCAGAGAGACTTAAGCAAAGTGGTAAGTGATGTCTTTGGCTACATCCACATTAATCTGGATTTATTTGAAAACTGTGTTTTCGTTTTGTCCACTCTACTGCTTTCAAGTGGTTTCCAAATGTTGTTCGCTCACATTGAAATGTCTGAAAACGCTTAAATCACCTTACTGCATATGGGTAAAATGTAAGTTCTCTGAGGTATACCAAGAGATTAAACATTAAAAAGTTAAAATTTTATTAGCAAAATATCCCTCCAATTGCTGGTGCATCCAGGTCACACTCGAAATTGTTATTCCATATATTCAGACAGCACAATTATCCTGTTTTGCCGCTAAACAAGAAGGAGTACATTTTCTGTCATATTTGTAATGTAATATTAGGAGTGTACAAAGTAGCATTTAAACAACACTATGAAAGTGAATAGGAGGGACAACAATGCTGGTACAGCCATAGATATCTGTGGGTACTATATCACATCACTAAACATGCATCATTGTTTTCGGATTATACCTCCGTTTTCACAGTCCACAATTTATATCTTAACCATAAAAACTGAGCCATTGCAAAGTAAAGTATTTCAAGATTGATCCAGCCAAAACTCAGTTGTGTGCAGAACTTTAATACATTTTGTAAAAGGATGCAATTGCATTTTGGTTTAGTTTAGTTTTTTATTTAAAAACACTACCTTTTATCTTAATTTGCAATTTTGTATAAGTAGCCCCCATGAATGCCTATGCCATGTTTTCCCTGTCTTTTTTGTGGGACGTTTCTTCCACAAAATGTTTAAGGCAAAGACTGTGACCCTGAACCATTTCCTCTGCAGTCACTCTGTACTAAACCCATGTGTGCTCATTTCTGATG
>NW_015505970.1:1261701-1262658 GCF_001515645.1 Sinocyclocheilus grahami
TTTTTTGCTAAATTTGTTCTTAAATTCGTTCGTACGCACATTTCATGCACAAATTTGTGCGTACGCATGCTTAGTGAATGAGACCCATTGTTTTTGCCTGTAATATCTTGCCTTAATAGTCCAATTCAGAAATGTCAGCATTAGTAATTCACAGGACAATGTGTAGCTGATAACATCGTTTTAACAATTTTATGTTTCATGTGCATTTTTGCCCTGAGACCTCATCTGTAGCAATGTGTCACTGATGATACTGTATATATAGGACAGAATATACATGTTTTATAGAGGATGTACGTTGTATATGCTATGAATAAACAGTCTTTCTCCCATCTTGTTTCTGGCAGGGAGAGCGAGGACCACCAGGGCTGAATGGAACTCAGGGACACAGCGGTTGCCCTGGAAACAGAGGAATACATGTAATTTAACATACGATTATCACTGGAGATGCATCTCTTGATGCCACTTTTATCAGTGCAATGTTCTGCTTGGAATTTCTGGATTTATCTTAGTATGCAAGATAGTACAGTACTGTATTTCTTCATACACCACTTGTTAATAGAACTTTAAACTGGTACTTTTTCTTTTTTTACTTTCAAGAAATAATCTTTAAAAATAAGATGAATCAAAGAATCAAATTGTTAATATAAAAATAAAATTGTTTAATATTTTATCATTTGGTGCAAACACATTCATACATTAAGTGTGAACACATTTTTTTAGGAATAGATACATGCTACCTGCAAGACTACTACTAACTGCATGGCTAGGATATGTTATTGTCTGTACTGTATATGAGGACAGGTAAACCAGATGAGTTTTACAGCTGTGCTGAATAAAGGAAATGTTTTTAAATCTCATTTTAATAGGGCCAGAGAGGCTACACTGGAAATAAAGTGAGTAACACGAGTTATTATTCTATTTACTGGCTGTTCGCTCTATAATTGCACCCACTTTTAC
>NW_015505970.1:1263858-1264319 GCF_001515645.1 Sinocyclocheilus grahami
GGGTGATGCTGGCCTAAATGGGCTTCCAGGACCTAAAGGAGACCCAGGCAGTGCTGTAACTACACCACACATGTGTTTGATCACAGCTGCCTCCTTAAAACAACCCAGTGGCTTCCTCACTGTTATTTCTGTCTTTTAGGGTGTGAAGGGTTTCAGAGGCAGTCCGGGACCTGACGGACACAGCGGAGTAAGAGGAGATCCTGTAAGTATTTCTCTGTGTTTATAGTAGCTGTTTTTTACCGTCTAAACAACCTGACTTGATTTGTCTGTACAATGTTCTCTGTTTACGTTACAGGGTGCACCAGGAATAGACAACACAATTCCAGGTCCAAAAGGCGAGAGGGGAGATACTGGGCTCCCGGTGAGGGTCTTTTTTTTTACACTTCTTCTGGAAAATGTTAACTCAATTTGTTTGTGTAAGAGTGAGAGAATGTGTCTGTTTCAGTAGCGTTGTGTCGTAA
>NW_015505971.1:0-1311 GCF_001515645.1 Sinocyclocheilus grahami
CCCTTCAGGTTCACAAACTCCTCTTTACAAGTTGAAAACTTTCTTTTTTTTCATGTTTTTACTAGGCTTCAGTTCTTATCTCTGCCACTGCATGCTACATGACAGTAATGTACATTATAAGCAAGAAGTTCACTAAAACACTCCTCAGACATCAATGGATTCATTTCACAGAGTAAACTGGCAATGAAATGTATGGTAACCTGTTAAGTAATCTACATGTTTAATGTAACGGTAATGGGATTACAAATGATTAAAATTGCAACTATAAAGGAATATTTTGTATTATAAATACATAATGGCATTATATGTATTCTGTTACTCCTCAATACTGTCAGTTAGTTACAATTAACATTTCATTATAAACATTTAATGGAAAACAACAATTTCACTGAAGTGTACAATTTGCCACATAACTGGTATTTATAAATACGTTTATAGTACATATTCAAACCTCCCAGCTCCAGATGTAAAAATAGACTCTGATACGCTACACAAGACATGCGGTTTGGAGGATGGATGGACGGCTCATCTCAAAGTGGCTTTATAAATATTGATATTGTTCTCAGGATCTCTTTGCACAAGCTCCACGCTGAACATTTGCGGTAACATGTGGTCGTAGAAGTCCTGAGCGCCGTGTTCTCTGCGCATCGTTGACGCCAGGTAGACAACAGCCCCGTCCCGGCACAGATGAACCAGTGTGTCCAAGAGAAGAGGGAAGGTTTCAGGCAGATAGACGATATCAGCGCCCAGCACAAAGTCCCAGCTGGAGGAGAATCGGCTGTGGTCCAGGCCCCACGCCAGCGCTGACACAGAGGGGCCGTCTGAGGGCCATCCTGAGAAAGGCGTATTCGCTGCAATGTTCCTCTCTATCTGAGAAACAGCAGAAGGTAAGTCTGTGATGGTCACATGGGCTCCTAAACGACATACGAAGACTGCATTACACTCATTTTGACAGCAGTGAAAGTTTGGTTGAGTGAGAGATTTTCAGCTCTCCTTATGTTCATGTTGAGATGAAGTTTGAGAATTGCACAAACATAAATCAAAGCTTTACCTAATCGTGCAGCCACTATGCCAACCAGTCCTGTTCCTCCACCCAACTCTATGATCCGCGTCCCGCTGAGATCCAGAGACTCGTTCTCAAAGAACTGACATAAATGCAGAGCCTGTGACAAACAAGGTAAATGACTTACAGTGCCCTCCACTAATATTGCCACCTTTGTTAAATATGAGCAAAGGCGTACAAAATTCACAAAATTCTAACCTATTATTGAAGTAAAACAATTGAAAGTGGGGAGAAAATCTCATGATGAA
>NW_015505971.1:2836-16932 GCF_001515645.1 Sinocyclocheilus grahami
GGCTCCCTTAGAAGAGCCGGCTCTTACGGCACCCACATGGCTCTTCATTTAGTATCACTCGGAGCCTTCTATTTTAGCAATTTTGAATGGTTTGTGTTGGTAAGCAATTTTTTTTGCCAGTGTTTTCATAAAGCCTTATTTTTATGCAACTTTTCGTAACAATTACTATTATTTAACATTTTAATAAAACTTTAATTGAACAATTGAACACAGAAAACAAATCAAATAAATAAAGGCAAAAGTCTTAACATTAAGACACTTTAGTCTTTAGTGCAGGTTGGCATTCAGCAATATCAGATGCCTCAGCTTGGATGTGCTGATGCGATTTCTCCTCTCTGTGATTATTTGTCCTGTTTTTGTGAAGACCCTCTCTGAGGGGACCGAAGTTGCAACAATGCAGTCCCTGCGTCCCAATGTGCATACTATCCACCCTATCTGCCCTAAATAGTATATTAAAATTACTAATATCACACAGAATTTAGGATGGATAGTATGCACATTGGGACGCAGGTGGTGTCTTCCTACCATTACCTTAACCAACACGCTTGCGTTTAAATCTGGCTCCCCCACCTCTCTCTGTCGCTCTGTGTACCTGGCCTGTACCACTACACTCGTTATCTTCGAAGCGTGTGTCCCCCTTCCTTCTTTCACATAATGGTATGATCCTAGTCTATCATATGATTAGCCGCATGTGTATTATTATTTTTATTTTTTTGTAACAAAAAAAATGCATAAAAATAAGGCTTTTATGAAAACACTGAATATAAAATTGCTTACCAACACACAAACCATTCACAATTGGTAAATTGGGCTAAAATGGAAGGCTCCGGCTGAAGATTCGGCTCTCCCCTTCTCGTTCGCTACAAAAAAATGGGCTCTTAGAGCCGGCTCGTTCACGAACGACACATCACTAGAGTTTGAGACTCTTGTGTCTTTATAAGGCAGAAACACTGTTCCTAATTCACACTCTGGCACATGCAGCGTCATGTTTTCGTGGAATTGGCCTATGTTCTCTAAATATTGTCATTCATATCACAATGCTATTGTACTGTTTAAACTGACTGAACACTAAAAAAACTCAGTTCTGCACAGGAGCTTGAACGGATGCTTTTCTTTATTCACCCTGTCTCATACACGCACTTCAAGAACTCCCTGAAAGCCTTGAGGTGCCTGGTGTGACCGTGGCTGTACTGGTTCTGGTCGTGGGACTGGGGAACTGACTCCTTGTGCTGCTCTTGCATTGGGCTCTGTTGCCCACGGACCTCTTGCTGGTGTAAGAGGGATGGGCACTTCCTGCAATCTACTAGCATGCCAGTGTGAGCCATCACTTAACAAAAATGTGGCAGATCCTAGCTGACGGACCACTTGGTGAGGTTTAGACCAAAATGATACCATTTTACTGCTACGGTGAGGTCTGCGGACTCACACCCAGTCCAGTACCTTGATGTTAGTATGCCTGACCTTGTGTCTCTTATCTAAGTTTTTCTTCATACGCCCCTGGTTTACGATATATTCTCTGTCCCTCCGCCCCAAGACAGTGGCGAAGCAGGGCGATCTTTCGCCGGTTGGAAATGTCAGTGTAATCCATGGCCTCGAGATATACCATGAAACCATCAAACTAACTCGCCCACGGAATAGGCGGTTCACCAGGCACGGGAAGAAAAGGTGATGGAAGCGGTAAGCTACGAAGATCAGCCATCTTCGTCGCCAGTGTAGTGTTTAAACTGACTGAACACTAAAAAAAACTCAGTTCTACACGGGAGCTTGATCGGATGCTTCTTTTCTTTATTCACTCGGTCTCGTGCATGGGCACGCACTTCAAGAACTCTCTGTAACACAACAGCTGTGAATAATGCGGGTTTCAAATACAGTTAGAACTAATACAAATTAGTTAGTTCACAGAAACATTCGGTTCTACCGCTGCAAAACTTTGTTTATGGTCAAAATGTGCGCAGCCAGTCTGTTATATTATATCACATTTTAAGTGCATCGAGTGGCTATAAAGAAGACCTCCATACACCCCAGATGAGTATAGGCTAAGTAAGTAAATAAATAAATACAGAATTAAATAAAAACTATTTATTTGAACACAAGTCACTTTTTGCATTTGTTTTGTCCTCCATTTATCTATGCATTAATTTATGTATTCATGCACAGATGTATTCTTCACTATGTACAGGATCTGCTTGCTGTATTAATATAACACAACAGCTGTGAATAATGCGGGTTTCAAATACAGTTAGAACTAATACAAATTAGTTAGTTCACAGAAACATTCGGTTCTACCGCTGCAAAACTTTGTTTATGGTCAAAATGTGCGCAACCAGTCTGTTATATTATATCACATTTTAAGTGCATCGACCTCCATACACCCCAGATGAGTATAGGCTAAGTAAGTAAATAAATAAATACAGAATTAAATAAAAACTATTTATTTGAACACAAGTCACTTTTTGCATTTGTTTTGTCCTCCATTTATCTATGCATTAATTTATTGCACAGATGTATTCTTCACTATGTACAGGATCTGCTTGCTGTATTAATATGTAATTCTAATAATAACTCACGGAGTCCCAGACTGACGCAGCGACGCCCAGGCTCGCGCTGTAATCCTGGTGAATCGTGATGTTCAGTCCGTGAACCCTGTATGTGTTATCTGTGCTGAACGTCTCCTCAAACAAACCATCTTCTGCTGGGAAAATGTGCGCGGCGTCTCCGATCATGACAACAGCTGAAGCCACGTTCACATCGCTGAGAGTCAATGCAGAAGTCTTGAGTACGGAACGCCATCAGAGCCAAAAATCACCTGCAGTTTTTTTTTGTTTGCTGCGCTAATTCTCTCTTCACTGTGATTAGTTTCATTTATGTGGATGTGCATGTGGATGCATTTCGTCGGCTGCACTTAAGTAGAATCCTGCATATGTTTTTTATTAACTTTTTTATTAAGCTATTCTTAAGTAAACTGTAAAAGAGTAACTTTGACATTGTTAGTAATTTCAAGATGAACACTTCGCTTTACTGATTTCATTTATTTATAAAAATCCTATTTAGTCTCAAATCTGATCGTCAGGCTTCTGAGGAGCGTATATTTTTCATCTCTCAGTCATCATTGGATTGCATTGCATTACATGTTTGGATCATTTCAACCTCATCTTACTAAAACATATTACTGCAGATATAGAGTGACGACTGATATCATATTTAGATCATTTTATGTCCGTATCTGCTGTACTGCTATAAAGATCTCACTGATTTACATTACAAGCATCAGAATTTCGTCATGTAAATATCAGCATCTGCAGCAAATTCTTATTTTTGTTCAGTTTGAGTCTCTGAGTAAAACTGAGCTGTTTTCCCCCATATTTTCACTATATCAGACTATATGAGCTATAAAAGCCTGATGGATTAAATATGATATAAAACACATATGCAAACTTATTTCCTTCATATTTTATCCAAAGTTTCAATAAACTAATGGTTTTAATGTTTTGCTGACTGTTATTTCATATGTCAGGCTTTACAGGGTAAATATTCTATGATATTAAAGGGTTACCCAAAATGAAAATGTTGTCATTAATCACTGACCTCCATGTCGTTCCAAACCCGTAAAAGCTTCGTTCGTCTTCAGGAACACAATTTAAGATATTTTGGATGAAAACCAGGAGGTTTGTGACTGTAAAAAGCATTCTCGTCGCTTCATAAAATTCAGATTGAACCACTGATGGCAGATGGACAATTCTGACGATGTCTTTCATACTTTTCTGGGCCTTGACAGTGTTATTTACTTGGCAGGCAATGGGACAGTTAATAAAACATCTCCTTTTGAGTCTCCTTTTTTGAGCTTTAATTGTAACTTTGCAGATCTTTTTATGCTCAAACAGCAACATTACAGACTAACTAAAGTTGAAAAAGTGAAAAAGCATAATAGGACCCCTTTAAACAGCCCTACACCACAAGATGGCATCCTTCCATCAGCTGCTGTGCATGGATGACTCTCTGTGATTGCTATTACACAAACACTTTCAGGAATATGCATCGCACTGTGTTTGGTGCTGCTCACAGTTCAAACTACCGAGAGATGAGCTTTGGACTGATTTCAGTTCACCGCTTGATTTCCAAGCTTCTTTGTTGTTACAAAACGTGTTCCAGCATTGAATGTTCAATCATGACGTGGCCATCAGAGCAGGCTTTAGGTTTAGAGGACGCTACAGCTGCGCTGAAGCCGAGTGATTTTAGGAGACTGCTGGTTTCCCAGTATCATGGGTTCAGAGCACACGCTGACCCTCTGAGCGCTCGCTGGGGAAACCCCAGAGCAAACACAGCGTGGCCTTGTGTCCATCAGCCTTTGTTTCACTAGAACAGCACAACCCGGCACTCGCCTTCTCAGAAAACCTGCTATTAGGGTAAGTAGGTTTCGTGGAATTACCGTGGACTAAACTATAGCAGCGGGCCAGAAAGTAAAGTTTGTTTTTTGTGCACTGTTAGTAAAAGAGACTTTATAACCAGCGACAGAAAATGCAGTTACCTTTACAATTTACTCAAAACAACATTTTTATTCAATATAGAAATATTGAAAAATATAACATAAAAGCTGTGGCGTGTTTCTCTGCATGATTACTGAAGTCTCAAGGAGACGGGTCTGCAGTGGCTACAATGAACAAACTGGGAAATTTCAAACACAGTAGCACCAAATCTTCTTTTTCTAATATAGACCATGAGCACAAGCTGCTCCTCATTCGTTTTGCACACAAGTATCTATAAGTGAAGAGCTTTTCTAGAGTTTTGCTCTCTTTCTAGTCTCGCTGTTGCGTAACGAAGGAGCGCAGCGGGGCTCTTCATGAAGATCTGCAGCAGCTTCATCCAGCAACGGACACCTTCAGCTTCTCTTGCACTCGCTTCTGGGTTATGTCTCATGGGTAATGAATCACAGGTTAGTTCTTGAGCTGGTATCCGCTCAGGTAAGTGAGAGCGGCTCCTGCTGCAGACGTCCCAGCGTCCTCCTGGCTCTCTGTGACGGACAGGGCCAGTTCTGTCACACCCGGTCACTCGGACCGTCACGTCAGCGCTCGATGAAGCGGAGGTTGATCTGTTTCTCTGGCACCAGAAGAGTTCTGGTCATCGGCTGGACCGGATCGCTATCTTCCGCCGGCTCCACGTTAAAGTGCATTAAAATCTGTGAGAAAAACAAGCCATGCATCAGAGGTCCAGTCACTACCTTAAATTAAATGATTAAACATTACGAGCAGTGTTGGGGGTAACGCATTACAAGTAACGCAAGTTACGTAATCAGATTACTTTTTTAAAGTAACTAGTAAAGTGACGCATTACTTTTTAATTTAGAAGGAAATATCTGAGTTGCTTTTTCAAATAAGTAACACCAGTCAAATGCAAACTCAGAATATTATACAAACCTGCACTACTTAAATATGATAAATAAGTCAAATATCATTTATGTATTTAATCCTATTTTATTAACATATGTCTTTGCTACTGACCTTCAATGATCCAGTTCAACCATACTAAGCAAAAATTTGTGTTATTGCTGAATAGTGTTGAACTTTCTTCTCCTGCGTCATATTCTTCATGCAGTTTGTTTGAGCTGCGCCCTCTACTGTACAGAGACGTGAATTTACATTTCCTTCACCCTGAGGCACATTCATTTCTCTTTAGGTGTGAAAAGGCTTTTACATTTGTAAAAGAAGAACTTTTTTATATAAAAAAAACAAGCAAGCCCTGCCCAGATTTAAAAAGTAACTCAAAGTAACGTGACGCATTACTTTCCATAAAAAGTAACTAAGTAGCGTAATTAGTTACTTTTTAAGGGAGTCACGCAATATTGTAATGCATTACTTTTAAAAGTAACTTTCCCCAACACTGGTTACAAGGTCAAATACACATGCACGGATGAACCTGACAATAAGCTCAACAACATGCATTTAGAAAACCCATGGGGTGAATTTTCAGAATAGTTGAGATACCCGAGCCAGCGCCAGGTAGACCTCCAGTTCAGCGATGCGCCGGCCGACGCAGCTGCGCTTGCCCACTCCGAACGGCACGGAGGCGAACGGGTGACTGCCCTCGGAGCGGCTCAGCCAGCGCCGCGGGACAAACGCGTCCGGATCGCAGAACTGCCGCGGGTCACGGGACGTGGCGTAGTGGCACAGAGTGATCAGCGTCTGTGAGGAGCGAGCAAACACAGATAATGCTTGTTTACACCCACGATTGTCATGTGAGGAACTTCTTTGTGCATTTGATCAGAATTATTGCACTTTCATGTAAGCACAATTCGAGGGAACATCAATTCGCATGCATGTTTTAATTTATTATATTTAGTCTATATAAACAAACACTTTCTGAACTATGAAGAAAATTCCCTGCTGAAAAAAACAGTAGAACCATCACAGAAAATTCTAATGGTTTCCACTACAAATAACATTACAATCAACTTTTAACCATTAAACCATTAAAAAATGTTTTTTTGTAGTGTGTTTTGGGACATATTCCATTAGGATGTATTGGTTTTAACAAGCCACCAATAGAAGGCGACCAATTACCAATAGAGTAATTACCAATATAGTTTCCATTAAAACCAATACAATTACCATTATAACCAGTAAAACCATTACAAATTTTGTGATGGTGTCTATTGTTTAGTTTTTTCAGCAGGGAAAGCTTCTCTCAAAAGCTAAACCTGTCAAATTCCTAATATATTCATTATATTTATGTCTCTGTTTTTAAAACAACAACACAAAAGCCTTTGTATTGTGGCTCAGATGTTGCATGAGTGCATTTATTCAGCAAGATCCCAGATCCGTGTTTGGATTTATTACAGTTTGTCATGAGAAGGTATGATGGCAGATTTACGGCTGTGTGAAGAAACACAGACTGGCCGTGTTGCGCTTTCATTTTGAGCAGAATCTCTCAATGGAGAGCGCTAAACTCCAGCTTACATGTTTGCCTGCTTGCAGTTGCCAGGTTGGGAAGATTAAGTGAAACACTAGTCAGAAAATGTATCCATTTAAAAGAAAAGCGCTGATTGGGGAATTTTAAACTCTTGAGATCTGGCAACCGTGTTACCAATGAAAATGCAAATGTCAGGATAAATAACCACCCAAGTGAAAAATAAATATACTAAAATGTATTTGAAATGCCAAGTATACTACAGATACATATTTATGTACTTAATGAAAATACCCTGCAATTGTACTTTTACTATACTAACCTGGAAAACTTAAAGTCTGCTAAACTGGAACAACTAATTTTGTGCTTAATGCACTTTAATTGTGCGGAAGTAGTGCTGAAGTCCAACTAAAGATATACGGAAGTGTATTTGATTGTGCTAAAGTGTACTTCAAGTACACTTTAAATATCTTGCATTTAAAAACTGATAATATTCAAAGATCATGCAATCCTCATCAATAGTGACATTAAAACACATTTTAGGCTTAATATTAAGAAATGTGCATTGTACACAAGTAGTACTCCAAATAAAGTTTAATTATCAATTTTATATCAGTAAGTTTTGAGCGATATGTCCGTAAAAATATTAATAGATTTGAACTATACTTAGTATGAAATAAACGTATTACTTTCTTACTAGGGCAATAGGTCAATATTGCACAATTATGCTTAATTAATTGAGAGAAGCATGCTTGATCGCCCTACACCGAAGCTGCTGGAGTATGAAGTACTCACGTTTCTCGGGATGAGGTATCCGCCGACAGTAATATCTCTGTCTGTGATGACTCTAGCGTTGGCTGGGATCACAGGATAGAGCCTGGAAAGCGTTCAATGCTTTATTTTTATATAATGCACAGGATGAACTGTGTTTGATGATACGAGTGAAGGCTCGTACCTGAGGATCTCCTTCATCACGGCCTTCATGAGCGGCATAGCAGCCACATCTCGTGCCTCGGGGACGCTGCGGCCCTTCATCACATGCCGAACCTCGTCCCGCAGGGCCGTCTGGACCTCAGGGTGCCGCGACAGCTCGTACAGAGACCACGACAGAGTGCTGGAGATCTGGAGCACACAAATACAGTGAACACATCCTCCAAACAGATATTACACCAAAACATCAGTGTTCACTGCTCTCTAAGGATGGAGAGAAATCAGATAATCATGTCAGCTCCCTAATTCAGCTTTCATCACAAATCTAGTTTTCTTTTGCCTTACTTTGCTAGTGGAATAACAAACCTAACTCCGTCCGGACAGCCGAATCCATCACAGTCTTCAAGAAACAACCGAAAACTCATCTCTTCCCTGAGCAACTCATAAATAAATACATACATTTCTATGCCTTCACTTGTTCTGTTCTCTTATTATCCTTCATCCCTTCTAGCTTGTACTATTTTGAACGATGACTGAAACCTTATATAACAGGCATTTCTCGTGTTTATTGCCATCTTATGATAAATGGCTTGTTGTATTCCTCAATTGTAAGTCGCTTTGGATAAAACATTGTCTGCCAAAGTAATAAATGTAAATGATTTCAGATGATTACTGTTCACAGAAATGCTGTACAAACATTTGATTGAAAGGTGCAGTCAGTGTGTTTTTGGTTACACTTTATTTTAAGGTGTTCTTGTTACAGTGTAACAATACATTTAAGTACTGAGTCATATTAATTAGGGTTACTTGCATGTAATTATGCATAATTATTGTTATTATAATTGTAAGTACATGTAACGTGTGTAACAAGGACACCTTAAAATAAAGAGTTACCTGTTTTTGTTAACGCAACACTGGACGATATCTTGGTCTGGATGCAAAAGCAGTAGTTTTTGATTAACAAGGCCATTGTAGAAAACCTGCGAAATGCCTAAAGTGACTGAAGGACGATAACTATAATGCATGGTTATTATAGCTAACTAAAACTAAAAATAGACCATTTTCGTTACTTGAAATGATATAAAATATAAAAAAACTAACTTTTGTTTTTATTTCAGCTAGTTAACAAGGCAACGCTTCTCATTTTCATTTAGTTCAAGTTACTAAAATATCTCAATTAAATAAAAATTAATAAAAACTATATTTGTGTCCATAACAACACACAATAACATTCTGTTTATTATAAACGCTGGAAATACATTTCTGAAAGTGATTTCTGTCATGACAACTCTCGGAGGGATTGGCATGGTAATGTACATGACAATGTTAATGTATTTGGTCTTGGCAGAATAGATTTGCTGCTGCTGCGGCAGAGCAAGTACCGAGACTTGCTACTGCCAATACATCCACAACATGCTGCTGTGAGCATGTAAGAAATACTGCTGCTGCAAATATAACATACATGAAATAACCTCCATATAGCATACATGAATCACCTTGTAGCAGATCTATACAGGTGGAGCTGGGGAAGGTGGAGGGTTTCTGAAGCAAGCTGCACTGCTACGGCAAGCTCTAGTCATATATTTGAATGTTGAGTAGCGAGCTCATTGGCTCAATTGAACTCATCAGATTGAGTTAGAGCTATCGGACTGCGCTGTCTAGAGTTTCATGCCAGAACTCTGTATTTCAGTGATATCGCTCATCTGTGCCCGTTATCATTGTGGTGTGGACTGTCATTCTTTTACATTTAGAGTGATTTTTAAAACTACACCGTTATAGCGGTGTCATGTTAATATCATTGAGTTAATAGTTTGAATTCAATTTTATATTTTGTTTTCATGTTAATTTGAGTTCAAGTTTTAGCAATTCTGTTGTGTTTTTGTCATTATTAGTTTTTGTTGTTTTTAAATGTCTGCATAGTTTTCATTGTAGTTATCTTTATGATATATTTATTATTTACAGTTACTGTTTTTAGTGTAACTGAGTTATCTGTCCTGCTAAACTTTCATTAAGGCAGCTGATATGACATGGTCTTTCTTCAGGTGTGAAGCGTTTTACTGGAAGTGATGTGAGGTTCATACCGTGTCGACGCCAGCGAGCAGCAGCTCGGTCACATTGCTGTACACAGATTTCAGAGGAACTCCGGCCTGAGACAGAAAGTAAGTGAGGTATCGTCCCTCTAGACGCTCTCCTCGCGCCGTCTTCTGCCTCTCGTCCTCAAGACGCTGGTCGATGTGACCTTTAGCTACGGTGACACAAAGAGTTTCAACATCTCCAACATCATAAACCCTGTTATACAACCACAACCACAGTCCAGATGAAAAACACTGTTTGAAGTGTCATCTATAGAAATTTGTATTTTATAGACGGGATTCCTTATAAAACACTACAGGAGTAGTTCACCCAAAAATGAAAATGTGCTGGAAATGTGCTCCCCCTCAGGCCTCAGGAAGCGTTATTATGGATTACGTACTCGTACTTTAGTTAAAAATGTCTTAATGCTGGATTTGTTTCAGCTTTTGTCTTCTTCAGATGTGAACTGATGGACTGGAGTGCTGTGGATTATTGTGATGTTTTTATCAGCTGTTTGGACTCTCATTCCCAGAATGCCACTACCTGTTGAATTTCACTTTGTTTCACCTCAATTCAACTTTCTGCAAGGTGTACTCATTTCAGTTTCACACTCATGAAGTTGGAGAAAGTCCATTCTGAAATTCTAATTTTTGCCAAGTCGGGGCTTCATTTTCACGGGAACGGTTTAACCTCCAGCAGACTCGCGACACTCACCGAACTGGAACATGTAGTCCCAGCAGCGGCAGAAAGTGTCCCAGGGTCTGGGAAGCAGCCGGTGGTATACAACCACAACCACAGTCCAGATGAAAAACACTGTTTGAAGTGTCATCTATAGAAATTTGTATTTTATAGACTGGATTCCTTATAAAACACTACAGGAGTAGTTCACCCAAAAATGAAAATGTGCTGGAAATGTGCTCCCCCTCAGGCCTCAGGAAGCGTTATTATGGATTACGTACTCGTACTTTAGTTAAAAACGTCTTAATGCTGGATTTGTTTCAGCTTTTGTCTTCTTCAGATGTGAACTGATGGACTGGAGTGCTGTGGATTATTGTGATGTTTTTATCAGCTGTTTGGACTCTCATTCTGACGGCACCCATTCACTGCAGAGCATCCATTGCTGAGACACTGATGCAGTGACACATTTCTACAAATCTGATAAAGAAACAAACTCATCCTAATCTCAGATGGCCTGATGAAGAGCACATTTTCAGCAGATTTTTGTTTTGAGTGAACTATTCCTTTAATTTCCCAGAATGCCACTACCTGTTGAATTTCACTTTGTTTCACCTCAATTCAACTTTCTGCAAGGTGTACTCATTTCAGTTTCACACTCATGAAGTTGGAGAAAGTCCATTCTGAAATTCTAATTTTTGCCAAGTCGGGGCTTAATTTTCACGGGAACGGTTTAACCTCCAGCAGACTCGCGACACTCACCGAACTGGAACATGTAGTCCCAGCAGCGGCAGAAGGTGTCCCAGGGTCTGGGAAGCAGCCGGTGGAGCCACTGAGGCATAGCCATAGTGAGGAGCGTCATGACAAACATGGTGTTGATGGACTGGATGAAGCGCTCCGTCTCCACAGGAACCACCGGGTCGAGACAGCCGATCCTGGACTCAAACAGCACAGACGAGATCCCTGGAGGAGGAGCAGAAGACAAGAGACCTCTCACTTTGGTTTCTGCAGGTTTTACGATTTTTTAAAACCAAGGAAAGAATGGCATGGTTTTATGGATTTAAGACTTTCTGCTTGATTTAAGATCTTAATTAGAAGATGCATGAATTAAGATTTGTAAATTTTTACAAATGTGCTTAGAAAGTTCTTCACAGCGATGCAAATATAGCATAGAAAACCATTTTTGGTTCCACAAAGAACCATCTCTTTCTTACCTTCTTATAATCTGAAGAACCTTCTTTCACCACAAAGAAGCTTTTGTCAAACAGAAAGGTTCTTCAGATGTTAAAGGTTCTTTATGGAACCATTTACACAAAAAGGTTCTTCTATGGCATCGTGAAGCACCTTTATTTTTAAGAGTGTATTACCCAGTGAAAAATCTTTTTCAACTCAGTTGTAAAAAAAGCTCTTTGTACTGAGCAAGTTGAAAGTGAGGGTTAGGAATCTTCAAACTCTTTTATAACTTGAAGGTTTGACTCTCTTCGATTTACCTTCCAGACCGAAGCGGTAGAACTCAGCAGAGATGTCTGTGACAAGGCCGCTGGAGCTCTGCTGCGAGCGTAGCTTGAGTTTGTGGATGAGGTCCGTCACGACAGCGTTGAGTGTGCCGTCATACGCCTCCACAGCTTTAGGCCGCAGCATGTGCTTCCCCAGTAGACTGCGCACGCTCTGCCACTCCTCGCCTTCCCTGCAAGACACACACAGATCAATGCATGTCAATGTGGCGGGGAAAAAAATCAGGCAAAGGAAGACACTTCAAACTCCATCTACAATGACTGCTTGCAACGTCTTTACTCAAGAATCTCTCTTCGTGGTATGCAGACACTCAATTATATATTTTGAAACATCGCCCTGGCCTCACTGAGCCAATATTTATTCTGATGACTTTCGTGTGACTGATCACGCTGTAGCTAGTATGAGTAACAAAATGCTTTCTCTGTGTCCAGATTTAACTTGCAATGAGAAAAACTGACACTTCAAATCAACATTTAAATGTCAACTTAAAGAAGTCTTTAATAATGTCTGAAAAGATATCCAAATGGATGTCCTAATGTGCTTTATGTCTTACATTCTCACGTTCTCTCTCAGCAAGCGATTTATGTATTTATATATATGGCTATCCAGCCATATAGTGGTTACACCGTAGTATTGCAGATGATAAATGGTGCATAATTTATTAGAGGTTAATATTTAGTGAAATCCCCTTACAATATTAAAGAAAAATTATTGTACTAAAATCACAAAAGCATAAATATTTATTCATTCTCATATAGCTCTGTCTTCATTGATTTGTATGTTCATCTAGAAGAGTCTGGGCTGTTTAATCCGCGGCTCCGCCTGCAACATCAAGCCCCGCCCCCCAGATAAAATATGTTCCCATGGTTATGTTTGGCTACTGTTGCCATTAAGCTATATGAAAATTTTATTTCAGAATTTTTCTGAACATTCAAAATATAATTTTTTTTAATGATTTATAAAGGCTTTTTCTTGGTTATGTGTTAACGTTAAGGAAACTTTTGCAAAGATTATGGGAATGTTGGATATTCTTCTGAAACAAGAAGCAACATTTAAACGGTGTTGCGTGTTCATACAGCTTCAGTACAGTAAATAATTTCTCATTTCTCATTAACCACTCCTTTGAATTTCCTTACAGGACCTGCAGCAACTGATAATTACTGTATACGCTTCCCTGGTGTGTGAGATGCAGTGCATGTAAAACTGGCTCCTGCAACCAGTGTTTTAATTGGATCATAAAGGATGAGCTGCATGCATGCAATCTGCTAGAGATGCTCTATGAGTGAGCGCTTGTACCCACGCCGTCAGGAGTCCGTATCCCTCTCCGCGGAGCTTGCGGTAGTCCTTCCAGGACGAGAGGTCCGAGCGCATGGGGTGCTGACCCTCCTCTCTCAGCACCTGCTCGATCAGCTCCGGCTCGGCCACATGGACCGTCAGGATGGGCCCGAAGCTGGCTTTCCACACGGGCCCATACCTCCTCCTGCCCTCCAGCTTCAAACACAGTCACAGAGCACTTTAATTTCAGATGCACACTATTCATTCACATCGAAGCCATCAAAGGGTTAGTTCACCCAAAAATGAAAACTCTGTCATTAATTACTCACCCTCATGTCGTTCCAAACCCGGAATACCTTAAAAATACCAGATATTTTTGATGGAATCTGAGAGCTGTCAGACCCTCCCATAGACAGCAATGCAACTGAAATGTTCCCAAATCCAGAGACGTAGCAAGGAGATCTGTAAAATAATCAGCGTATCCGTGTGACGCAGCTGACACAGAACAGCATACGCTGTTTACTTCCAGCTGATATTCTCCAAAATGGCGCTACAGGGTCGAGGAGACGAAGTGTTGAATAAAGTCTTTTTTTCTTTTCTTTTGCTCACAAAAAGTATTCTCGTGGCTTTGTATAATTGCGGATGAACCCCTGATGTCACGTGGATTATTTTACAGATCTCCTTGCTACGTTTCTGGACCTGGGAACATTTCAGTTGCATTGCTGTCT
>NW_015505971.1:17477-34521 GCF_001515645.1 Sinocyclocheilus grahami
ACGTAGCAAGGAGATCTGTAAAATAATCAGCGTATCCGTGTGACGCAGCTGACACAGAACAGCATACGCTGTTTACTTCCAGCTGATATTCTCCAAAATGGCGCTACAGGGTCGAGGAGACGAAGTGTTGAATAAAGTCTTTTTTTCTTTTCTTTTGCTCACAAAAAGTATTCTCGTGGCTTTGTATAATTGCGGATGAACCCCTGATGTCACGTGGATTATTTTACAGATCTCCTTGCTACGTTTCTGGACCTGGGAACATTTCAGTTGCATTGCTGTCTGTGCAGGGTCTGAGAGCTCTCACATTTCATCAAAAATATCTTAATTAAAAGGTCTTACGGGTTTGAAACGACATGAGGGTGAGTAATTAATGACAGAATTTTTATTTTTGGGGTGAACTAACCCTTTAACATAAAAAATGAGGTGGATTGGTCATCAGTGTCTTAATTTTCAAATACTAATTAATGAACCAATAATTTACGTGGTGTTAGATTTAGATTAATTTTTTTCATACTCCTTGTTCCTGGTCAAAATGACAGACCTACAAAAAATGGGTATACATTTCTCATTATGCTATATTATTACCAAATATCAGATTCGATCTTCTTATCAGCTTGTTTTCTTTCAGGCAGCACAGGTTTGGGAACTGATTGATCGTCGGCCTCATTGATCATTGATCAGTTTTTGAGTGAACAAATGTTCCACAAATAAGACATAAGGAGCATCAGCTCAGATCAGTGATCAATCAGTCCCCAAACCTGTGCTGCCTGAAAGAAAACAAGCTGACAGAAAGAACAGAATCCACGCTTTAATGATAGTATAGCATAATGAGAGGTTCATAAGCAAGAAAGGCTGGACATTTTTGGCTAGGAATACCAAATTAGTAGGATTTCCAGCACAGCGCAAGGGTTCAGAAAAGAAGAAGAAGAAGAAAAAACACTGTGAAAGAAAATATTCTTACAAACATTGTTTCAGTTTATGTTTCCCTAGCCAAAAAAAAAAAGCTGCTTATTTTACACAGTACGATTAATCTTAATGAACTGCATGTTTTCACTGCCGTGTGTAGTAAGCAAGCAGTAGCGTTTCTATGACTATTCGAAAGCAGCTGAGAAACAGAACTCGAGCAAGAGCCCGCGCACCTGCAGCTGATGGAGGCGCGACAGTCCGCGTCTGGAGAGCAGGTCCCAGATGAAGCCCGCGGCGGAGGGTCCCGGCATCTGCTCCAGCGTCTTCACCTGGCGTGACGCAGCGCACGCGATGACGTCAGCCCAGCGGTCCGCACACCTGAGCAGCGGAAACGCGCTCCTGCCGGACATCTTCAGAGCCTGCGGCAGCATCCTTCGCAGGACGCTCGTGCAGCGGTCCCCTGTTTATAGCGAGACTTCCACGCACACCTTTCCTCGGCTCAGCCAATGGCGTGCGGAGAGCGCCGACGCCCCGCCCACCGGTCCGCGGAACCCTCTTCAGATGAGCAGCGGTCGATGGATCCATATATCGATGAGTGATGGAGTAACTGGAGAGTGTATTGTCACGAATCATGAGATATTACGCACGCTGTGGTTTACTGATCTGCTTGATGCCTGTGATAGTCGCAGGAGGCTATGATGAGAGCTGGCTGATGTCCAGCCTGCTGTCTGTCTGTGTGGGGTAATACATCAACAGTACTGAGAAGCAGCGCCGGTCTCAGCTGTGCAATGGGACAGATGGCAGCAATGCAATGCTCTTTCACAGAAACCCGATGCTAGAGAAGCATATCTGCTGGTATTAGTGTGAAATAGAGAGAGATTTTTGCTGACCACATTAGAGCCATTCCTACAGTTTGGTGGATTTGATGTAATATATATATATATATGCATCATGCACATGTGAATTTGAATGCAAAAGGAAGAATGAAAACACTAGTGATCTCAAGACAGATCCAAACATAACATTCTGTCTTCCCTTCCTTCCACAGCAGGAGGTGAGCGTTTATCATTGCTGACGCTATAGACTGGGTTTCGCCTTCAGGAACGTGCTATATCCACACAGCCGAGCTGCTCAAGGCTTGCATACAGTGTTACAAGAGCAAAGATCAGACTGATGTCACTGCCGTGCCACAGAACACCACGAAAACACCCGAACGGGTCAAACTAGAGCCTTTGCTTTCTATGTATAGGAATATGGAGTTATGTGGAGGGAAGGTCAAAGGTCGAACCAAGAAAAGAGCATTCTGAATGTCCGGCGAACCCACCTGAAGAACACAGGTTCGATTAGTTTCTTCTTGCTCAGGTTGATTCTGATTCATTTAACGGGAGAGAAGAGAAATAAAATACCTTCAAAGGCAACATGTGATTAATGAACCTTCTAGCTACTTGAGCACGTAATGCACGTGCAAAACTTTAATGGCATCAATATCTCTTCAATTAAAAAATGACTAGAAAGTGCATTAGAAAATATCGACGGTAGCAACATGCTGTATCCGAAAGATGTCAAGAATGAATCTATGGCGACGCTCTGCTGCCACACACATTCTTTTTTCCACTCAATTATGTCATAATAATGAGATCAGAAATTAAAATCACATTGGTTCCCGTTAAAATGACATCTTTTCTCATTAAAACGACATAAAAATGATGTTTTATCATCATAAAAGATATATGGTTCAATTACGTGAGCGAGCTAGAACACAGGTTCGATTAGTTTCTTCTTGCTCAGGTTGATTCTGATTCATTTAACGGGAGAGAAGAGAAATAAAATACCTTCAAAGGCAACATGTGATTAATGAACCTTCTAGCTACTTGAGCACGTAATGCACGTGCAAAACTTTAATGGCATCAATATCTCTTCAATTAAAAAATGACTAGAAAGTGCATTAGAAAATATCGACGGTAGCAACATGCTGTATCCGAAAGATGTCAAGAATGAATCTATGGCGACGCTCTGCTGCCACACACATTCTTTTTTCCACTCAATTATGTCATAATAATGAGATCAGAAATTAAAATCACATTGGTTCCCGTTAAAATGACATCTTTTCTCATAATGAGATGCTACGTCGTTAAAATGACATCTTTTTCTCATTAAAACGACATAAAAATGATGTTTTATCATCATAAAAGATATATGGTTCAATTACGTGAGCGAGCCAAGCGATTGTCCGCACTGCTGTCTCCACAGTCCTGAGATAAACGAGGATCTGCACGCTGCTGAAGTTACTGCAGGAAGGATCATAGAAATACACTGATTTAAATGTTACTGTTTTATTGTAGCAGCATGTTTATTAGGATTAATCTGTCTACAATGTAATGCTATCCAGTAATTGCACTCAGACCCAGAGGATATAACTCATTTAAGATGATCAGAACATGGAATATTTCTTGCTTTGAATGACTTAAGTTTGATTTAACACCACATAGAAATAAGAGCAAAAAGAAATAAAGAGAAATGGCAAACGGTTTATTTCATTATCATTATTATTAGCCTATTATTATCATTCTTTCATTCTGTTTGCGAAACGGAAAAAGGAAAATTAAGCTGTGTACATACAATTTTGTATTTTTTGTTTGTGGGTAAAAAAGAGCTTTAATATTTGTTTCGCACACAAGTTTTTTTTTTTTATGAGATCATTATGTAGTTTTAACGACATATCTCATTATTATGAGAAAATATGTCGTTTTAATGAGAAAAGGTTTCATTAAAACGACTGTCTTGTTATTACGATTATACAGAAGGCTGTCCCTTTGGTGGAAAGATTTAGGAAAATTCATTTTTCTGGAGTGAAACTGGTTATATAACATTTTTCAGACTGCCTTTTTTCATGATCTAACTTGTTTTGTGCTGCTGCACTGTAAAAACTAAAGGTTCCTGGAGGCACCTTTTGGGTTTCTTCACATTGCCACACCAGCGGAACCCTCTGTGGAACCTATAGGCACTCTTTCAAAAGGGCCGGTTCTCTGAGGAACCTTAAAGATTCCTGGAGGAACCCTATTATTAAGAATGGTGGTAATATAAAAAATGGTGGTGATATTAAAAATCTAATTTTTTTATTCCATGGTAGACACAGACTTCCACAGAGAATTGCTCATGACATCCCAGATCATACCAGCAAGTCAAGGATTTGTGATGTTGCTCATACAAAATGCAAGTGACAGAAATGAATCTCTTGAATTACTACGTGTATGTAATATAGGAGTCACTCCTGAATATGCAATGCAGCTCAAAGCAAGAAACATGACACACTGCAAACATGAATGCAGTCATCATTCCTGTAAAGAACTGAACTCTGTGTACAAATGAAATAGTAGTGTCAGGCTGATTGAGCCGCGGTGTGAACACGCATCTGATGTGATTCATGAGCAGCAGGAGCTGAACTGAACGCGCCACGTTCTCTGCTGCAGTATTACAGTGCCTGCAGTCAGCCTGAGAGATGATTGACCATCAGACATGTCAAGGATCCTGCGGTCTGAACGCATGTGTGTTTGATCTCAGGAGTGCTCGCATGTGCAAACATTTACTCTGTCATTGCTCAGGTACATGTGACCATACGAACATGCGTGTGCTGCAGCGCGTATCTGGAAACAACAATCTCAGCCACTTTGAATTTGGAATTTGCCAATGCTCTTTAAAGAATAGTTAGCCCAAAAATGAAAATTCGCTGAAAATGTGCTCACCCTCAGACCATCAAGATCAGGATGAGTGTGTTTCTTCATCAGGTTTGTAGAAATGTGTCACTGCATCAGTGTCTCAGCAATGGATCCTCTGCAGTGAATGGGTGCCGTCACAATAATCCACACCACTCCAGTCCATCAGTTAACATCTGGAAAAGACAAAAGATGAAACTAATCCAGCATTGAATCTAAATCCATAATAACGCTTCCTCCATCTCCTGTTGTCTCTTGCATCAGTATTCAGCCACATATTTGTTTAGAGCTGTTTTGGACTGTTTAAACGGTGCTTGATCTGTGCAGATTTCTCTCCTGATTCAGAGCAGAGCACTTTTTCACTGGAGGAAGAGTTATGGATTATGGACTTATTTAGATTTAATGCCGTTTCATCTTTTGTCTTCTCCAGATGTTAACTGGTGGACTGGAGTGCTGTGGATTATTGTGATGTTTTTATCAGCTGTTTGGACTCTCATTCTGACGGCACCCATTCACTGCTTATGTGAGCTTGTTTATGTTTAAGCTCACTTGTATGAAAACACCACAGAAGCCTCATAATGACGCTCTCAGTACTGACTCGATGTGTTCAGCAAACTCAAAAGGATCATAAAGTATGCGTTTATGTGTATCCATATGAAAATAAATAGTTCAGACACAAGAAACAGAGAGGCACTTAATATAATAAACATTTAATATAAAGAAAATGTCAAGAACAGTGTTTATTCACATTCGCAAATAACATTTTGCTTGCTGTTAATCAAATCATCGGAAATAAAAGCGATTACAGAGCGCCGGCTTCCTTCGAGGAGCGTCACGTTTGAGGATCTTCCACTCTGCGGAAAACGGCTAAGAAATTCTTGCCTCCGTTTCTCTGAACCTTCTTTCCCTCCTCCGTACATGTTCCCAGGTGGCTAATGATGAGGTCATCAGCCTGCGACGCAATCAGCCCATATATCACGTTAACCAACCCGACACACACACATATAATCACAGCCATAATCTTGTGCTTTAATACGATTACTGTGCCTAATAAACGAGGTCTTGGGTCTTAAGTCGTTAAAAGACAAACCGTCAGAGGTAAACGTACCAGTTCTTCATCAGACACTCTGCAGAAGAGAGGATGATCGCTGAAGTGTTTGACGATCCAGTCGTGAACCTCCTCAACATCAGTGTTTGTGTACACTAAACCCTGCACGGCAACACCAAGATGAACAGAAAACACATTGAATGACCGGCCACCACACGTTCATGCACTGAAAGTTTTAAAGGGGTCATCAGATGTTGATATGATTCTTTAGGATCTTAATGAAAAGTCTATAACATACTTTGGGTAAAATTTCTCAGTGGTAGTGTAAAACAACACCCTTTTTACCCTTTCAAAAACAGCTCTGTTTTCAGCAACCCGTTTTGTTGCAGGTTTCTTTAAATGCTAATGAGCTCTGCTGACCCCGCCCCTCTCTGCCGTGGGATGATGAGCCGTTCTCATGAGCCACGGAACTTGCTAACTAGCACATTATTAAGACAGGCGATTTGCAAAAATGCATAAAAACCCCTTATACTCACTTCTTCTGTAGGTGAAGCTGGATCACAAATGATTTGCGCAAACATAGACACATTTATGTAGATCGGTGGCGCATTCCCTTCAGAAACAAACGTAATCCACTGCGTCTTCAGCGGCTCAGATGTCGGGAGTAAATAACGACTGCTATGTTCATTATTACATCCAACAACAGAACACCTCAATCGCTCAGGAGCCATTCTGCTCCGGAGTCTAAACAATGGCGGACTGATGACAGCTCACTCAGAGCGAAGCTGTGATTAAACACCAGCGTCAATCAACAATCGTGGGAGGGGCCTGGGTCTGTGTGACGTCACACAGCCAAGAATCTGAAATCGGCTTGATTTGAAAAAGGGGATATTATTTATAGAGATTCAAAAAATACCACCAGGTGGATCTTTATCATTGTAGGGTGGTTGTGTACACACTGCGCAAACACATTTTTGTTCAAACAACATGTAAAAGTGCATTTTGCATCTGATGACCCCTTTAAATGAGAATTAATTTCCCTGCAGTGCAACAGAGCCGGTTCAGGACGTGCACACATGACACACAACTCCACATCGCTTCATCTCAACTATTGATTTGACTCTTGCCCAGCACATTTTACATGAAAATCAATGCCGTGGTCTTGCCTTAAATACTTTGAACTGTAACAGATTTTCCTGACAGAGGGGGTCAAAATAGCAGCACAGCAAACATGGGATCTTATCGGCCGTGTCATTGGCGTTTACTCTGTAGACAGCGCAGACAAAATAATCAGAAGATAAGATTCTGGGAAGTAACAGGTTTTCAGCAGCCCGTTCGTTCTTACCAGCAGTGGAAAACTTTATATGACGTTAATTAAGCCTCCATTCACTCAACATACCTCATCTTACCTTTGTCCTCACCGCTTCCATCTTCACTGTGGCCAAATCTCCATATACATTGCTGAAGTGGCTCTTCTGTCTTTCTCTGAGCTCTCCAGACGTCTGCTCCCCCCCAGCGGGGCACAGCACTCAGACTGTATTAATAACCCACCTTCACAAAACACAAGCCTGGCATTGTTCTGTTCTCATCGACCTCCCCCAGCGCCATTACACACACACACACACACCTTCACAGAGATGTGCACACACACGAGAGGCCATATAGAGATAATATGACAAGACTGACACGTTTCCTCTCATTCCATATGTACAACACTAAGGTAAAGCAAATAAATAAAAATGGATGCTCTGCGTGGCCTCACAAAGAGCATTTACACATTAAAGGACTGAAAGCTATACTGCTCTGACTGCGGGGAGGGAGGTGCTTTCAGGTCAATGCTGCGGGGTTAATTAAGGATTTAAACTGGTGTAAAATGTGCTGGCAATTAAAGCCTTGTGCTCAACATCGTGCATTAATTTGCTTTAAATGGCTCATTAAAGAGGAAAGTGTTCTTACCCCGACTCTGAGTGTGTACGCATACTCCGCCAGTAACGTAGGGCTAATAATGCGCCACTTGTGTTTGGTTTTCTTAAAGTGTGGATCCGGAAAGAGAAAGAACATCTTGCTGAGCTGCAAACGACAGAGAAGAGTTATTTGTGGTTTGTGGAACTCTACAGCTCTTTGTGTCACAGCGTGAACCAATGTGAGGGAAGACAGTTGCTCAATTCAGAACTGCATACTATTCTGACAATATCTTGGTAGCACTTTATTTTACAGTCCTGTTCCACATGTACATACTAAACAATTGTTACAGATATGACAATAACTTGGTAATAACTAGGTACTAACCTGAACCTGCACCCAAACCTAACCTAACCTCATGTTATCTTATGTTACCCAGTACTTTCTTAGATAAGCACACTAGGTACAAGTAAGTGCACATACTATCAAATAGAGCACAACCCATAACTTTCTAATGGCAGGAATAGTAAGAGTATACAAAAAAATATATATATTTGTAAAAATGTACTACCAATTTCTGAGTAATTGTTACAGATATGACAATAACTTGGTAATAACTAGGTACTAACCTGAACCCAAACCTAACCTAACCTCATGTTATCTTATGTTACCCGGTACTTTCTTAGATAAGCACACTAGCTACAAGTAAGTGCACATACTATCAAATAGAGCACAACCCATAACTTTCTAATGGCAGGAATAGTAAGAGTATACAAAAAAATATATATATTTGTAAAAATGTACTACCAATTTCTGAGAGAAAACTTTACAAATACTTACAAGGTGTCACACTGATTGATTTATTGATTGATTTTTTTTGTATACAGTCACTAGGACCCATTTCTTAATACTTATGTCACTTTTTCAAAACTTCAGAGTGAGCACAACAGCAGTCTATGCGGGCTAAACTGTGAATCACTTATTGCTTTGGCACAAAATGCATTCAATAAAAACATCTTTCAAAACACATGAACCGTTTTCTCACTTAGACATAACGCCAAAACTCAATGCACCAACAGGACTTTTCAAAACTAAAAGAACAAAAGTTGTTAAATAAAAAGCGCCCATCCATAAAAAAAAAGTGTCTCTCACGGCTCCGGGGGGTGAACAAAGGCGTAGCAAATCGATGCGTAAGAAAAATATCCATATTCAAAATGTAATAATCACTTCAATCTAGCTTGCGCTCGCTGTTGTAAACGGAAGCAGCTCCGGGCTGATGACGTATGAGGTCAGCTTTGCGCATGCGCCGCTCAGAAGTCGTGTGAGACACTTTTTTTTATGGATGGGCGCTTTTTATTTAACTTCTTTTGGACTGATGCATGCAACACACACTGAGTGGCATTAAACAGCTTGAAAGATCAAAGACAATTTTTTATATAATTTCGACTGGATTCATCTGAAAGAAGAAAGTCATATACACCTAGGATGACTTGAGGGTCAAAAAAAAAAACTTTACGGAAAAGTTTGCTTCAGTTGGTAAACACCTTCAAACTACCATTGGTCCGTGGTGATTACATAACAGGTGGGTGTGGCTCCGGGGCTCCACCCTCTTTGACTTGGAAACTTAACGTTGTTTTTCATATTTAATACTTTTCAGTTGTTTAGATTAAAGCTATCTATCGTATTAAGTGTTGTATACATAACATGACGTGATTTGACATTTTCTAGAGCGCTGAATTTCAGAGCTGCTGCAAACATCCACATCACTATGATCAGATGCTTTCTTTGAAGTTTTCTCACCATTTTTTTGTTGTGTTTATTTTATTGTGTGGAAAGCGTATTTACATAATCATCTAAATGCCACTCTTAGAAGGACGGCATCTGGATGTTCATTAACAGTACATCCCTGCACAAGTATTTCCACACTCTAAAAAATGCTGGGTTCAGCCTGTTGGGTAATTTTATTGGGTTGTTTTTAATATTTTCCCCCAGGTGCTGGGTACTTTTTATGTAACCAAGTTGCTGAGTCATTTTTAATGCTGGGTTATTTTTTTCCCTACCAAACCGCTGGGTTGAGCCTGTCTTCGACGAATAACGCAAACAACATCCATGGACAAAATACAAGACAAATTGAATTTATTTGGGTGAACACAGCATAGTTTACAATATTGCATACATTTAAACTCATTTAACAAGCATTTTAGAAATAAAAAAGGCACATTTAAAAGTAGCATTTTAATTTAAGTGATTTCTACCATTCTCTGTAATCGCTTTTTACTGAAATAGTGCTAATTCTCATGCCGGTGTGTCGCCGATATCTGAGCCGGTGAAGGGCTGCTGTTCGCAGAGGAAGCATGAAGTTAGAAGGAGAGCTGCCTGGAGAGATATCCCTGGTCTGCCCTCTCCACATGGAGCCAGCTTGAGGAGGTAGCACTCCCGGATGGGAAAGCTGGAGGCCATATGAGGGGGATGATGCTTGGGGGGTGAGTGGGGGGTTGTATGTGACTAAACAGCCACCTTCCCATGTCATCATCCCCACCCTGTTCCTTAGATTGCCCCCTTTACCAGGTTCCCAAAGGGAGTAGGTGTGAGAGAGAAGCAGGGAAGCAGAGCAGCTATAAAGAAGCTGCTGTCCCTCGTGACCCAGACTAAAGAGTGGAGCAGAAATTTAAGCTATTGCTCCTCCTGTCATGCCGCTAGTAGTGATGGCTTGTGCTCTAGAGTAGGAAATGGTCAAACTTTGAAACATTTTGCCCACTGATCACCAAATGAGTCCTAGCTGGCTGTCATCATGTGAAGACTGCCAAGTGGGAATCACTGATCAATATCAACAGACGCCACATGCAGCACGATTACCCAATCCACTGCGTGATCTGCACACTACTGTCAGCATTTCGGCTCACTGAAGCCCATGCAGACGTGTGAGGGGGTTGTGGACTAACCTGCTGCTCGCCTGGAATTCCCCCCTTTCTGAGCTTTTATTACACTCAAGACCACCTTGCGCTCCTGCCGTGGCCCGCAGTGGGGGAATACAGCCGTTCCCCTTCACATCAGCTGCTAATATTAGAATAACTCTGCACACTAGTTTTTATTAGGCAAATAAATAAAGACAAACTGTAGGATAATTACTGGGAGCAGCAGGGCCTCTGGCTGTCTTTTTAGGCCCCATTTCACAAGGTGGAAAACACACTATGATTTAATTAAGGCTTTACTAAAAGAAAGCAGCAAGAAGGCGCTGTAAATAGAACTGCGTGTTTTACTTCTGGTTTGTGCACGTACCTTTCATGCCAAAAGCCCTCCGGCTCTGAAGGATCATTTCAGTCTCATTCATTTCATCCTCTTGTCATGTTCAGGTGTGGTGATGGTATTATTTACATCCCTGAGACACTGACATGTTTTGGCTTCGGTGGTGTTACTGATGTTCGAGCTATGAAAGACTGTGCATCTCAACGCACAGTTATTGCAATTTAATGATGCATGATTGAAGTCAAGTGAGGCTATAGGCTCACTAGTGGAAAAAAGTAACTACACAATACTGTGAAATGTTAAAAAAAGAGACCTTTTTAACTATTGATATTAATCTTATTCAGGATATAAGCCTGGCATTTTCTACAAAATAAATATGGCACAAAGCATTTTAAATGGGTGGTTGATTGTGATTTCATTTTTTTAAGTCCGGCTCTGAAGGATCATTTCAGTCTCATTCATTTCATCCTCTTGTCATGTTCAGGTGTGGTGATGGTATTATTTACATCCCTGAGACACTGACATGTTTTGGCTTCGGTGGTGTTACTGATGTTCGAGCTATGAAAGACTGTGCATCTCAACGCACAGTTATTGCAATTTAATGATGCATGATTGAAGTCAAGTGAGGCTATAGGCTCACTAGTGGAAAAAAGTAACTACACAATACTGTGAAATGTTAAAAAAAGAGACCTTTTTAACTATTGATATTAATCTTATTCAGGATATAAGCCTGGCATTTTCTACAAAATAAATATGGCACAAAGCATTTTAAATGGGTGGTTGATTGCGATTTCATTTTTTTAAGGTTAGTTAGTGTGTAATGTTGCGGTTTAAGCATAAACAATATCTGCAAAGTTACGAAGCTGAAAGTTCAATGCAAACAGAGATTGTCTTTTAAAGTTAAAAAAAATAAACTAACACTTGCTTTCTAATATTTTTGAATTCTATCCGTTTTCTTTTCATTTATTATACAATTAACAAAAGCAAAAAGACCTCTACCACTAGCTTGCTCTATTCTTTTTCAAGTCTATCCGTTTTCTTTTTATTTATTATATTATTTTAAAAAAACCTTGCTATGCGAGCCGTGTTAAGCTAACTGAGACTTGTCACAGCACTTGCGTATCATTGCTCTTTTGTTGATTTTGATTGCTTCCATTGTCCTCATTTGTATGTCGATTTAGATAAATGACTAAATGTTAAATTTTATGTCAGTTTAATGCCTACAGTTACGGCTCGTAGGGACTAGAACAAGCTTCTTCTCGGGTTGGTGACATCACAAACCCTGAAATTTACATAAACCATCTGCTTTAAGAGAAGAAGAGTTGTTGCCATGCCATCAAAACTAGGGGTGCATGTAAAAATCTGTTCATATATGAATCGCGATTCTTTCTTCTATTGATTCTAATGGATTCACAAGTTTCAAAATCAATGTTCTAAAGCAGTGGTTCTTAATCCTGTTCTTCACGTCCCCCTGCTCTGCATCTCTCTCTCTCTCTCATTCAGATCATCAGCTCCCTCTAATAAACTGTGTTCCGATTATACACTTTATGTGTGTAGACAGACAGATATTTTTCACATAGCTACAAGAAGCGTTCAACATGGACACGCACACAGTTGCCGTGGTATAGAGCAATACTTGCTGTCAAACACTTCTTACTGTTTCAAAAATGCTACAATGCAATCACGTATTCTGCTGTATTAAAGCTTTAATCAAGATAAAACCGTATATTAAAAGCTAACAGAAGCAGTAGCATTTACAAATAACAGTGCATCTAAAAGTATGAAACAAAAACAAACAAAGAAACCATTAATAGCCGTGCTTGCACAGGTTCTGTGCGATCCTGTTCGCTAATATCCTCTGCGTCTCAATCGGGCTCAAACTGGTAAGTAATATTGACGATTGTTTATAATACAAACGGAGCACATTCTGAGCTGAGGGGCGTGACGTTTCTGGACTGCACTGGCGGTTTCTGGCCAATCACAACACACTGGGCCAGCTAACCAATCTGAGCCCATTGTGTATTTCTGAGGGAGGGGCTTCACAAAACCAGGAAATCATCAGAGCGTTCATTGGAGAAGGGACAGAGCGGTAGTAGAATAACGGTAAAATATGTAAAAAAATAATGCGGTTTTAAAAAAAAAAATTTTTTAAACAAAGCATTAACATGATAGACTGCACCCCATAAACACAATCAAGCCTAGAACAAAAAGCAGTCAACAACTCCTATAAGAGCACAAAACAACATTCAACATCTTCGTTAACAGCAGAACAATCATGTAGGTACAACAGTCGAGTCAAATGTGTATGTTGGAAGAAGGTTTGATAGGCATGGTCACATAAGAGCGTGGCAACCTGAACCAGATGCTAGACTGGACTGTCTAAAAAGGAAGAGATGCTTAATTAAAGTCACTGATTTAATCACTACTGACCAGGGGTGTAAGGTTAAGCTAACTGAGACTTGTCACAGCACTTGCGTATCATTGCTCTTTTGTTGATTTTGATTGCTTCCATTGTCCTCATTTGTATGTCGATTTAGATAAATTACTAAATGTTAAATTTTATGTCAGTTTAATGCCTACAGTTACGGCTCGTAGGGACTAGAACAAGCTTCTTCTCGGGTTGGTGACATCACAAACCCTGAAATTTACATAAACCATCTGCTTTAAGAGAAGAAGAGTTGTTGCCATGCCATCAAAACTAGGGGTGCATGTAAAAATCTATTCATATATGAATCGCGATTCTTTCTTCTATTGATTCTAATGGATTCACAAGTTTCAAAATCAATGTTCTAAAGCAGTGGTTCTTAATCCTGTTCTTCACGTCCCCCTGCTCTGCATCTCTCTCTCTCTCTCATTCAGATCATCAGCTCCCTCTAATAAACTGTGTTCCGATTATACACTTTATGTGTGTAGACAGACAGATATTTTTCACATAGCTACAAGAAGCGTTCAACATGGACACGCACACAGTTGCCGTGGTATAGAGCAATACTTGCTGTCAAACACTTCTTACTGTTACAAAAATGCTACAATGCAATCACGTATTCTGCTGTATTAAAGCTTTAATCAAGATAAAACCGTATATTAAAAGCTAACAGAAGCAGTAGCATTTACAAATAACAGTGCATCTAAAAGTATGAAACAAAAACAAACAAAGAAACCAGTAATAGCCGTGCTTGCACAGGTTCTGTGCGATCCTGTTCGCTAATATCCTCTGCGTCTCAATCGGGCTCAAACTGGTAAGTAATATTGACGATTGTTTATAATACAAACGGAGCACATTCTGAGCTGAGGGGCGTGACGTTTCTGGACTGCACTGGCGGTTTCTGGCCAATCACAACACACTGGGCCAGCTAACCAATCTGAGCCCATTGTGTATTTCTGAGGGAGGGGCTTCACAAAACCAGGAAATCATCAGAGCGTTCATTGGAGAAGGGACAGAGCGGTAGTAGAATAACGGTAAAATATGTAAAAAAATAATGCGTTTTTAAAAAAAAAAAAAATTTTTAAACAAAGCATTAACATGATAGACTGCACCCCATAAACACAATCAAGCCTAGAACAAAAAGCAGTCAACAACTCCTATAAGAGCACAAAACAACATTCAACATCTTCGTTAACAGCAGAACAATCATGTAGGTACAACAGTCGAGTCAAATGTGTATGTTGGAAGAAGGTTTGATAGGCATGGTCACATAAGAGCGTGGCAACCTGAACCAGATGCTAGACTGGACTGTCTAAAAAGGAAGAGATGCTTAATTAAAGTCACTGATTTAATCACTACTGACCAGGGGTGTAAGAGTTCACAAACATGACGGTTCAGTACCTCAGTTTTGACGTCACAGTTCGGTATGATTTCAGTACAGGGGGAGAAAAAAAAACTAAACAGGTGTTGTTGTTGTTTAAAGGGGTCATATGATGCGATTTCAATTGTTCCTTTCTCTTTGAAGTGTTACAAGCTCTTGGTGCATAAAGAAGATCTGTAAAGTTGCAAAGACTAAAGTCTCAAATCCAAAGAGATATTCTTTATAAAAGTTAAGACTCTGCCACGCCCCCCTAAAACGGCTCGTTCTAACACGCCCCCACATGTCTACCTCACTATGTGGGAAGATTTCAATGTTCTTTTTAGCAACATCATATGACCCCTTTAACTAAACAGTGGTTTACTGAATAAATTTCTCTCTTTACAAATTCAATTATAATTGAAATTTTCCTAGGGATAAAATTCTACCTCAGCTTATGGTCTAAAGCAGTGGTCGCCAACCCGTGGATCGCGATCGACTGGTAGATCTTTATCACTGTCCCAGTAGATCCCGAAAATAACAGTAAAATAAGTACAAAAAAGCATTACATTTATGGGGTTATATTAATGTATCACTGAAGGGAATTTTGATGGCAATGGCATTCCTCCGTATAAAGCGTAGCTCTGCTTTGTTTACAGCAAGAAAACGCTATGGTGCGGTCGGTTCATAAGCAGTGTTGTTCATGTCCTCAGGTATTATCAAGTAACAATATATAAAACTGAAAGTTCCACTTGTGCAGTTGTTAAAACAATGCTGTATTTGTTCGGTTCACATGCGTACCGAACCGAAAGACTCATACAGAAAATTTACGGTACGAATGCGTGTACCATTATTACATCTCCTTCTGCTCACACCGTTACAGTTTTTTTTTTGGTCCATCTCCATCAATTGCAGTTACTCAAACACATTCTGTTCATTACAAAAGCATCTGTCAAACTGGAATTTGAAACCAGATCTGCTGCACACCTTCAGATGTGCTATCAGGATTATGAGGATCTGATCCATGAATGAGACGAGATGCAAGCCACTCTGCCGTCAGTATCAGCTCATAGTACTGGTGGAGGACAGAAAGAGCTTATGGCCAAATGAGAACACCATTCAAAATAAAAGAAAGAATCGGCATAAAAGGTCAAATGATCTGATAATTGAAGAGACGCGCTGACCGTGATGGTCTTCAGAGGTCTATGGAAGCTTGTCTCCATCATGGGATAGAAAGGGAATTGCAACTTTATATCGCACCATTCTGACTTTTTTCTCAGAATTACAAGAAAAGTGTTAATTGTGAGATATAAACTCTGATGAACCAGAAGACTACTTTTTGTGGATTGTTTTTGCACCCACAGCAATCACACCTCTTCGGGAAAATGTGAAAGTGTTATGGTTTTTGAATGACACGAGGATGAATAAATGGCAGAAATGGCATTTTTGGGTGAACGATCCCTTAAAAGAGAAGTGCTGCATTTGTGGCATTCACTAACAGAACTGATGAGGGAATAATAAAACCGTTTAACACACTTGAGAACTTTGCAAAATGACGAAACTGAATGCATTTTGTACCAAAGCAATGGATACTTACACAAAGTTTAGTCAAAAAACAAAACACTGGACTGTGTGTGAAGGTTTTGAAAATGTGTACCATGTATTGAAAATCGATGTAATCGCCTGTGAACAAACTGTACAGTTCAGATCATTTTGTAGGTCTAAATCATCAGTGTGATTTCTGCTGGTTGACAGAATTATATCGCACTAGTCTGAAGTTACTCTTGTGGATATTAATATTTTACTCAAGGTAACTGCAATAATTTGCACGTTAACTTCAATCTGATGACTAGAAGCACAAGCAGACTCGCACACGTTTGATTTCAATGATACGCATGAGCAGGGGTTAACTTGGGATTTTTTATGTGCTCTGTGGTTTCCGGCTTTTGCACATGTGTATGCAAAGCCTACAAAATCAATTAACAAGTATATTGTAATTATATTGTAACAATTAACAATGTAAAATATAACAAGTTGAGAGAGCTCTCTGTTATGAGTTTCAGACGAATCCAGTCAGAGTTATATAAAAAATTGTCTTTGATCTTTCAAGCTGTTTCATGGCACTCAGTGGGTGTTGCATGCATCAGTCCAAAAGCACTTAATTAAAATGCGCCCATCCATTAAAAAAAAGTGACTCAACACGGCTCCAGGGGGGTGAGCAAAGGCCTTCTGTAGCGAATCGATGCGTTTTTGTAAGAAAAATATCCATATACAAAACGTAATAATCACTTTAATCTAGCTTACGCTCACTGTTGCACATAGATGCAGCTCCGGGAGCATGACGTATGAGATCGGCGCTGCGCATGCGCCGGTGAGTCTCGTGAAAACCAACGTTTGTTAACAGGAGCAAAGGAAGCAAAGTTTCCTTACTTTAGCAAATGAAAACC
>NW_015505971.1:39268-64603 GCF_001515645.1 Sinocyclocheilus grahami
TTTCCCCGGTAACGGCTGTAAACAAAGCAGCGCTGCGCTCATGAACGCTACTTTATCAGATACATTTGAAATGCAATCGAAACTTTTCTGAAGACACTCGGTTCCTTTCAGAGATATGCGTCGCATCGTTGCTTGAATTAGTCAGAATGAGTAGTGTTTAAAACTATAGCCTATAATGTTGAAATGTACGAGGAAAGTCCTCTGATGAGTTAGCAAGGTAAGCCTATGTGCCCCAGCCCAATTTAACCCCTGCTCATGAGAAAGAAGGGAAACCTGTCATTCTACGCTCCACAGCAGTTCTCTTACAAACATCACACAGTAGCTAATAAACACTACAAGCAATGAAACGCCATCCCGACCTGTCCCTTGGTGAAGAAGTTGGGCAGGTACTTCATGGCGTTGCTGCGCAGGCAGGCGATGTTCTGGTAGCTGCCCGGCTCAGCCGCTCGCAGAGAACCAATGCGGTCCTGGACATAGTCTGAGACCTTCACCCGGATCTCCAGACCCAGGATCAGCTGCTCGGGGAACAGCTTCGACAACTCAACTATGAGAGAGAGAGAGAGAGAGAGATTCAAGGCAAGGCAAGTTTATTTGTATAGCACATTTCATACACAATGGTAATTCAAAGTGCTTTACATAAAATAAAATAAAAACAATAATCACAACAATAAAACAAGGAATTTAAAAACTTTAAAAAAAAAAAAATTTGATTTAAGAGGTTTAAAATGAATTTAAGAAGACGATTATACATATAATATAGTGCAATCAGTTTGGACGTAGCACAGTGCTCATTCAATAAATGCACAGCTAAACAGATGAGTTTTGAGTCTGCATTTAAATGTGACTAATGTTTTAGCACATCTGATCTCTTCTGGAAGCTGGTTCCAACTGCGGGTGGCATAATAACTAAAAGCACATTCCCCTTGTTTTGTGTGAACCCTCGGTATTTCTAACTGACTCGATCCTAATGATCTGAGTGGTCTTCAGTAATTCAGTAACACTTTACTTTAGGCTGATGATACATGGGGCAACTTTGGCTAATGCTGCCATCAACGGGCAACCAGGTGAGACACAGGGCCCACGACTGATCTAAAGTATCCAGATAGAAATCTGTTACCCATTCTCAATGGGAAAGTGCCCAAGCAACATTGCTCAAAAAAAGTTGCCCGGCAAAAATGCTTAAAAAGTTGCCCTGTGTATCATCAGCCTTAGAGAGCACTATTCACTGTTAACTAGTTGCTCATCAGTATGCATATTACTAGCGCATTGGCTGTGTATTAGTACTTATAAATACCAGGTCTATCAAAACTTGCAACCCTTCATATTCTGGCCTCCGGTTCTTTTCAACATACTGTCTTTATTTGCGACTACACTCATTTGCACTGTGCTTGGTATATTGCGTTGGTCGATACGAGATGTTGCATCTGTGTTCTTTAATTTGCGTGTTGTCAGTAAATCCCCAGCAGAAATTTCCACACCCATCGGCGCTGCTTTGGAATTGCGCTCTCGCGCTAATTTGCCTTGTTTAGTAAAACTGGCCCCAAGTTGTTTATTTGTAGATCGCTTTTCGCAACAAAACCGCTTGCTTCAACATCAGTAGCAAAAGGTCACAACTGCCCTGGCACTGGAGAGAAAAACTGAGAGGCAGCAGTGGTGGAGATGAAGGAGCCCATGATAACTCAACTCTCTGATATGAGTAATAACGTCATGTAATCAGACAGTGTGACGCCGTCCTCCAATGCATTATTGAAGGGTTAGTTCACCCAAAAATGAAAATTAGCCCATAAATTACTCACCCTCAAGTCATCCTAGGTATATATGACTTTCTTCTTTCAGACGAATCCAGTTGGAGTTATATTAAAAATGGTCTTTGATCTTTCAAGCTGTTTCATGGCACTCAGCGGGTGTTGCATGCATCAGTCCAAAAGAAGTCAAATAAAATGTGCCCATCCATAAAAATAAAAAAAAGTGTCTCACACGGCTCCGGGGGGTGAACAAAGGCCTCCTGTAGCGAATCGATGCGTTTTTGTAAGAAAAATATCCATATACAAAACGTAATAATCACTTTAATCTAGCTTACGTTCACTGTTGCACATAGATGCAGCTCCGGGAGCATGACGTATGAGATCGGCGCTGCGCATGCGCCGGTGAGTCTCGTGAAAACCAACGTTTGTTAACAGGAGCAAAGGAAGCAAAGTTTCCTTACTTTAGCAAAGGAAAACCAGTCTCCTCTTGGCTTATATCCAAATCCTCTGACATTCTTCTTTACAAATCCTCGTTTTGTACTTCTAATTCTTGACCGTTGTTTTGTTTTGAACTCTCTCCTCTGCGCTTCCGCGTTCGTCACTTCTGAGCAGCACATGCAGCAACGCTGAACTCATACATCATCCTCCCGGAGCTGCTTCTGTGTACAACAGTGAGCGCAAGCTACATTAAAGTGATTATTACGTTTTGAATATGGATATTTTTCTTACAAAAACGCATCGATTCGCTACAGGAGGCCTTTGTTCACTCTCCGGAGCCGTGAGAGAATTTTTTTAATGGATGGGCGCTTTTTATTTAACTTCTTTTGGACTGATGCATGCAACACCCGCTGAGTGCCATGAAACAGCTTGAAAGATCAAAGACCATTTTTAACATAACTCCGACTGGATTCGTCTGAAAGAAGAAAGTCATATACACCTAGGATGGCTTGAGGATGAGTAATTTTTCATTTTTTTTCATTTTTGGGTGAACTAACCCTTTAAGCACTGTGACCGATCACAGACATGCCTGTTAAGATCATGACTGCATCATGAGTCCAAAGGTGTGTAAATGTGTTTTGTGCATGAAAGGCTTTGATGAGTGAGGACCTGCTATCGGCACAGATCGATGAAGCACTCGTCTCAACACGAGGAGGATGTGTATGTGCTTACAACATACTGTGTCCTCGTCTCTAGCTACATTAATTAACACATGTAATACGTATTGAGATACAGCTATGGGTCATTCCTTACAAACTCGGCCAGAGTTACCAGAGGTCCCTCAATAGGAGGTGCTGTTTCTCCTTCTGGTGAAAGAAAAAAAAATTTAAAGTCGTGGATGAATATTTACTAAGTAATCCACTATTTAGTAGAGGGGGGTCAAAATGACAATTTTCACCTGAGATTCAAAACCAGATTACAGGAGGATAAAAAAATTTAAAAAAAAAAGACTTCAGAAAGATGATATTTTCACACAGTGAACAAAATCTGTTGATTTTAGCAATCTTTGTTGCATTACGTGCCAGTGGTGACCAATCAGAAATGGGAAAATGACTCTCACAGGTATTTTGTATAAAATTGTTTTCTAGTTATATATACATTTCTAGTTTCAACATTATTTGTTCTTCAGACATTCCTCTTTAAAAGAAAAGAATGATCATATTTTTGCAAAGTGACCCACATTTGCTTTTTGACCACTGAAAATGTGTACAATTTAACAGTTTACTCCTGGAGCCATATTGAGATCTCAAAAACGAACCATATAGGGCCTTAAAAATGAAGACACCAAAAGGAAAGTTTGTTAAGACCCAAAAATCTAAAAGGCAATTAAGATATCTTTAATAGCCTACTTCTTGAGATACAGGCACGCAAAAAATAAAATAAAAAAAATACTCAAAAGTGCTTTTTTCCCCCATTTTTGAATGTTCACCACTGGCACATAATGCAACAACGATTGCTAGTCAACAGATTTCACTAATAGACCTATAATCTCCGTGTAAAAATATCATAACGATGCTGAAATCATTTCTACCCTCCTGTAATCTGGCTCTGAATCTCAGGTGAAAATTCCACCTCTAGAATTTTTTTTTGTTTGTTTTTTTACAAAATCAAAAATGTGAGCCGGGAAAGTTTCTGAAATGGGGTTGATTTGACACAGAATGACCCTTATATTACATTCCTTCAGAACGCCGCCGGGATTTAAGGTTTTACTTTGATTTGACATGACAAGCCTTAGAGACTTTAATGCTTACACTTCTACAAACATCCACTTCTTGTTTACTATACAAAACTATGAGTTAACATTTGAAGGCTATGAGGTTTAGGCAAGCTTTCCTTGTGATGATGATGATGCAAACACATTGATCCTGACTGGAACTCTATGGGACAGTGGGGAGTCTGTATATAAGGGCCGTGCTGGTAAATGTCGCCCTCCTGCAGCTCTAAGATGTAACTGCATTGACCAATGATAATCAGTCAACACCACAAACATTAACATGACAAGACTAAAACTATCATGCGCTTCATTAAACATACCGTAGGATATCTAAATACAGGTACAGATCATGTTCATATTCCTGGACTAACTAACTCAGAAACCTGTCTAAGAAGAAATGAGAACTTGTTGGACGATTCAAACACACAGCCCTACTAATCTAATCAGTCTCGACTTCAGTGCCCTTATTCTTTTTAAACAGACTTTTAAAGATTAGACAACAAAACTCTAGAATTACGCATATAGAATGCAAGTAAAGTGTCTACTTTAATGTTTCAAATAGCTTTTGTAAAGAATAAAATGTAAAAATGGGTGAAATAATGTCAGTGTTTCAGATATATTTATGTTTATGAAACAACACAGTTATTCTGATCTGTACTTCTGGAAAATATAAAAAGAAAGTGAATTATAATTCTGAAAAACTTCTTGCTGATAAATGGGTAAAATCTAGTGGTTTGAAGCATAGTGTTAAAGATTAGTAAAGATTTAAAATTACAATTAATTAATATTTTACTGCTGCAGTGAGTTTTTTAATGTCATCTAATGATTCTTGTTCTAAATATGCCTGACAAGATTTTTTGTTATACAAACTATTATCAAGCTGAATGACATTTTTCTCCTGTAAATCATGGCAAAATGTAATGTAAATGTAAATTAACAAAACTTTCTCACACTAATTGTCAGTCACTGTTGTCTGTATTATTCATATCTTTCGTGTCATTATGAATATACAGTAGTCAACATTTGAAGTGGATCAAAACAATTAATCAAAGTTGTCCTAAGACAAGAACGCATTTTGGTTTTAGGTTTTAGGACAATTTGAATGAAAGGCTTTGATCCACTTCAAATGTTGACTAGTGTATATTCCTGCCATTTGCAGCATGAGGTCATGTGTTCTTTGCTCACAGCTGATTGGTCTGATTTCAGCCTCAGTTACCATGGCGATGAGCACTCTCAAATAAATATGGGCCTGTATGTTTTATATAGAGATGCACCGATCGACCGGCCCTGGACCGGAATTAGCCGGTTTTCCACATGACTGGCCCTGACCAGTGACCGCTCAGTTTGAAAAACAAGAAGTTAAAATGAAGTGACTTACATTTCAGACACAATATTGACTGTTTTGCTCAATTTCGCTGATGAAAATAGTTCCAATCAAAGCCACAGCAGAAGTGTTTCGTTACTGAATGAATCAAGTGAGTCAATGATTCAGCTGCGCATGCGCCGGTGAGTCTCGTGAAAACCAACGTTTGTTAACAGGATCAAAGGAAGCAAAGTTTCCTTACTTTAGCAAAGGAAAACCAGTCTCCTCTTGGCTTATATCCAAATCCTCTGACATTCTTCTTTACAAATCCTCGTTTTGTACTTCTAATTCTTGACCGTTGTTTTGTTTTGAACTCTCTCCTCTGCGCTTCCGCGTTCGTCACTTCTGAGCAGCACATGCAGCAACGCTGAACTCATACATCATCCTCCCGGAGCTGCTTCTGTGTACAACAGTGAGCGCAAGCTACATTAAAGTGATTATTACGTTTTGAATATGGATATTTTTCTTACAAAAACGCATCGATTCGCTACAGGAGGACTTTGTTCACTCTCCGGAGCCGTGAGAGAATTTTTTTAATGGATGGGCGCTTTTTATTTAACTTCTTTTGGACTGATGCATGCAACACCCGCTGAGTGCCATGAAACAGCTTGAAAGATCAAAGACCATTTTTAACATAACTCCGACTGGATTCGTCTGAAAGAAGAAAGTCATATACACCTAGGATGGCTTGAGGATGAGTAATTTTTCATTTTTTTTCATTTTTGGGTGAACTAACCCTTTAAGCACTGTGACCGATCACAGACATGCCTGTTAAGATCATGACTGCATCATGAGTCCAAAGGTGTGTAAATGTGTTTTGTGCATGAAAGGCTTTGATGAGTGAGGACCTGCTATCGGCACAGATCGATGAAGCACTCGTCTCAACACGAGGAGGATGTGTATGTGCTTACAACATACTGTGTCCTCGTCTCTAGCTACATTAATTAACACATGTAATACGTATTGAGATACAGCTATGGGTCATTCCTTACAAACTCGGCCAGAGTTACCAGAGGTCCCTCAATAGGAGGTGCTGTTTCTCCTTCTGGTGAAAGAAAAAAAAATTTAAAGTCGTGGATGAATATTTACTAAGTAATCCACTATTTAGTAGAGGGGGGTCAAAATGACAATTTTCACCTGAGATTCAAAACCAGATTACAGGAGGATAAAAAAAAATAAAAAAAAAAGACTTCAGAAAGATGGCAGCATCGTTGCGTTATTTTCACACAGTGAACAAAATCTGTTGATTTTAGCAATCTTTGTTGCATTACGTGCCAGTGGTGACCAATCAGAAATGGGAAAATGACTCTCACAGGTATTTTGTATAAAATTGTTTTCTAGTTATATATACATTTCTAGTTTCAACATTATTTGTTCTTCAGACATTCCTCTTTAAAAGAAAAGAATGATCATATTTTTGCAAAGTGACCCACATTTGCTTTTAAACAGACTTTTAAAGATTAGACAACAAAACTCTAGAATTACACATATAGAATGCATATTAAATGCAAGTAAAGTGTCTACTTTAATGTTTCAAATAGCTTTTGTAAAGAATAAAATGTAAAAATGGGTGAAATAATGTCAGTGTTTCAGATATATTTATGTTTATGAAACAACACAGTTATTCTGATCTGTACTTATGGAAAATATAAAAAGAAAGTGAATTATAATTCTGAAAAACTTCTTGCTGATAAATGGGTAAAACCTAGTGGTTTGAAGCATAGTGTTAAAGATTAGTAAAGATTTAAAATTACAATTAATTAATATTTTACTGCTGCAGTGAGTTTTTTAATGTCATCTAATGATTCTTGTTCTAAATATGCCTGACAAGATTTTTTGTTATACAAACTATTATCAAGCTGAATGACATTTTTCTCCTGTAAATCATGGCAAAATGTAATGTAAATGTAAATTAACAAAACTTTCTCACACTAATTGTCAGTCACTGTTGTCTGTATTATTCATATCTTTCGTGTCATTATGAATATACAGTAGTCAACATTTGAAGTGGATCAAAACAATTAATCAAAGTTGTCTTAAGACAAGAACACATTTTGGTTTTAGGTTTTAGGACAATTTTAATGAAAGGCTTTGATCCACTTCAAATGTTGACTAGTGTATATTCCTGCCATTTGCAGCATGAGGTCATGTGTTCTTTGCTCACAGCTGATTGGTCTGATTTCAGCCTCAGTTACCATGGCGATGAGCACTCTCAAATAAATATGGGCCTGTATGTTTTATATAGAGATGCACCGATCGACCGGCCCTGGACCGGAATTAGCCGGTTTTCCACATGACTGGCCCTGACCAGTGACCGCTCAGTTTGAAAAACAAGAAGTTAAAATTAAGTGACTTACATTTCAGACACAATATTGACTGTTTTGCTAAATTTCGCTGATGAAAATAGTTCCAATCAAAGCCACAGCAGAAGTGTTTCGTTACTGAATGAATCAAGTGAGTCAATGATTCAGTAAACCGTTCATAAAGACAGTAGTCACTTGCCTCGTTTCTGAATGAATCAGCCGTTTGAACGAATCTGTTGAATGAAGGACTAAATTACATCACAGTCATTTGCCGCCACCTACTGGTGGTTTGGTTTCATATTTAAAACTATCATTGCATTTTACCCAACATTTCTTATTTGTATGTTTAAAAAAACATTTAAAACATAAATTTTATAAAATTATTTATGCATGTGAAATTGTGCAGTGTAAATGAATTTATCCACCTTTTTCTTGTCGTAAAAATGGGTGCGGCCTAGGGCTGCACGATTACGCGAATGTGATTGTCATGCGCATTTTGTAAGCTGCAGCGGGTTCTGGGTTTCTTCTGCGAGGCGTATTTGGAGTTTCTCTGGCCTTCGGATGCAGATTTACTGCTGATCACAGAACTGTGCTTCACTGAAAGATACGCATGACAATCGCAGCTTCTGTCTAATCACCATCTCGATTCCATTTCGATGTATCATGCAGCCCTAACGCGGCCATTTGTAAATTCTATGGGTCTGGCTTCCGGTCTCATCTGCGTCCACTCCGTCCAGCTATTTTTAGCTGAACAAAACACCTCGTTTTGCTGCTTGATATTGAAAGTTGGTGTGTCTTATCATATTATTTTAATGTATTATCTTAATTATGAACACACTGGTTTTACCGTTTACTGCACGTTGTTATTCTCCTCGTTATTTAGCTATAGCGGCTAGTCTCACCCGTAGGCTTACTTCCGCGCTGAAGAAAAAGGTGGATAGAGAATATCTGCAACTTAGTCCAGATTGGGGGAATTGTAAAGTTTAATACTTTTTATTATGTCAATAATTTTTTGCATTGACAAAAGTATAGATTTTTTCCCCCGTATATATGCTGTCAATTACAGTTCTTAGAAAGTCGGCAAAAATCGGTATCGGCAGGTCACTCTTAAAAACAAAAACAGAAATCGGCCAAGAAAATTGCAATCAGTGCATCTCTAATTTTATATTAACCAAATTGTTTAGATATTTTCTCCAATATGTTAAATAAGTAAGTACAGATTACCCAGAAGTCCTCCGTATCCGCAGCCGATGTCAGCGAACTCCACCTGCGCGTTGTGTTTGTCCGGTTTCCCGCTTCCGGCCAGCGGCCGGAAATACTCCGGGTACAGCTGAGACCAGTCCATCTGCTCAGGGCACACCGGGCTACCGACACACATCATCATCATCACCATCATCACCATCATCTCTCTCTCTCTCTCTCTCTCTCTCTCTCTCTCTCTCTCCCTAAGGGGTGTGCAGTTGTTAGGAATATGCATTTTCTACTGGGTCAAGCAAACAAGGCAATAACAACCCTAAAATTAATGATATTTGATACAGTAATGATACGGTAATGATAATAAAAAAAAGTAATTTGAGAAAGAATTCGGCATATTATAATGATTTTTAAAGGGCCATGAGACACTAAAGACTGGAGTAATGGATCAAAAAAAAAAAATATATAATATAATATATAATATTTATTATCACACACACACACACACACACACACACACACACACACACACACACACACACACACACACACACACACACACACACAGAAGAAACACAGCACATGTGAGAGAGCTCTTACTACTGGAAGCTGTGGTCGGCCATGGGGTTGGAGTGCGCTCTCTGCCGGTAATAGCGCTTCTGCGGCATGGACACACTCATCCTGCTGCTCCGCGGGAAGACGCTCACTGTGTGCCGGGTTAACTCAAAATAAAGCGTGCTGTCTTCACTCTCGAAACTTCACGTGTGATGTTTCTTCTTCGTCTGACAGACAGCGCTGAAGCAGGAGCGCGTTCACCCCCTGCTGGACATGCGCAGATCTGCTTCGGGACGTCATGAGCAATGTGTGACCCTGGAGCACAAAACCAGTCATAAGGGTCCATTTTTTACAATTGAGATGTATACATCATCTGAAATCTGAATAAATCATCTTTCCATTGATGTATGGTTTGTTAGGATCGGACAATATTTGGCTGAGATGCAACTATTTGAAAATCTGGAATCTGAGGGTGCAAAAAAATCTAAATATTGAGAAAATCATCTTTAAAGTTGTTCAAATGAAGTTCTTAGCAATGCATATAACTAATCAAACATTCAGTTTTGATATATTTACGGCAGGAAATTTACAAAATATCTTCATGGAGCATGATCTTTACTTAATATCCTAATGATTTTTTGCATAATAAAAAATCTATAATTGTGATCCATACAATGTAATGTTGGCTATTGCTACAAATATCCCCCAGCGACTTAACACTGCTTTTGTGCTGCAGGGTCACATATGAGAGTCTGTAAAATATCTGTAAAATCAAAATGTTTTGACAACTTTTTGTCATGTGGGATGTGAGAGTTTCATGCCAAATAAACCAAAGGCATAGCAGGAGTTCAGAAAAGTAAGTTTTTCTGAAAAAGTAAAATGGTGAAAAATACACACTTCATGTCCACTTATGCACTATGTACTCAAGAATGTAGTGTATGAATTATAAGGTTATTTTGACATTTATAACCAGAGTCTGAAACGTAATTAAAGCTGCGACAGTTGAGTGCATGAAGTGTTCAACATTACACACTTCGTTTTTCAGTTAGTTAAGTGCATCATCCGGGTAAAGTGCACTTTTTCTTTTTGGAATTTCCCGTGTGAACACACTAATTGCATTATTTATATTAACTATCAGTGTTGGAAGGTTACTTTGGAAATGTTACAGGTCACAGATTACAAGTTACCCTATTTAAAATGTAATAAGTAGTGTAACTATTTCAATTACTTTATTAAAGTAATGTAACTAATTACATGTGATTACTTTTTGATTACCTTTCTAAATTTCCAACGAATGTTTTATTTTAAAAATGATTTTAAAACATTTAAGGCTGGGTTTACCTTACAGTGGTGCTCAACACTGATTACTGTCAGACTATACATATATACAGTGGGTACGGAAAGTATTCAGACCCCCTTAAATTTTTCACTCTTTGTTATATTGCAGCCATTTGCTAAAATCATTTAAGTTAATTTTTTTTCCTCATTAATGTACACACAGCTTAATTTGAAAGCACAGCCACCACAAAATCAGACTTTAGCACTTCATTTGAGATCATTCTGAGGATAAATACAGATTTAAAATCATAAGAAATAGTTTAATAGCTATGTTACTGTTTTGGAAATCAAATCTTTGCATAGATATTATAGGAAACAGAAAAAAAACAGTTTAATTCTTAAAAAAAAATCTTAATTTAATTCTTGAAAATAAAGCACCTACATAAACCCAAATACGAAATAAAACAGTTATTGAATAAGCATGTGTCCAAAACTCCTGAAACATTAGTGTCTCATATTTTAGAGCAGTCAATGCAATTTGGGAAAGAAATCAATTAAATCTGTATGTGTGTGTGTGTGTGTGTGTGTGTGTGAGTGTGTCTTATTATAAAACACAACGCCGCTGATTCAGCGTCAGACTGACACGTGACTCTCCTGCACTCAGGACTCTTATTATGAAACGCGCCGCCGCTGATTCAGCGTCAGACTGACACGTGACTCTCCTGCTCTCCGGACTCTTATTATGAAACGCTTCGCCGCTGATTCAGCATCAGACTGACACGTGACTCTCCTGCTCTCCGGACTCTTATTATGAAACGCTTCGCCGCTGATTCAGCATCAGACTGACACGTGACTCTCCTGCTCTCCGGACTCTTATTATGAAACGCTTCGCCGCTGATTCAGCATCAGACTGACACGTGACTCTCCTGCTCTCCGGACTCTTATTATGAAACGCTTCGCCGCTGATTCAGCATCAGACTGACACGTGACTCTCCTGCTCTCCGGACTCTTATTATGAAACGCTTCGCCGCTGATTCAGCATCAGACTGACACGTGACTCTCCTGCTCTCCGGACTCTTATTATGAAACGCTTCGCCGCTGATTCAGCATCAGACTGACACGTGACTCTCCTGCTCTCCGGACTCTTATTATGAAATGCGCCGCGGCTGATTCAGCATCAGACTGACACGTGACTCTCCTGCTCTCGGGACTCTTATTATGAAACGCGCCGCCGCTGATTCAGCGTCAGACTGACACGTGACTCTCCTGCTCTCCGGACTCTTATTATGAAACGCGCCGCCGCTGATTCAGCGTCAGACTGACACGTGACTCTCCTGCTCTCCGGACTCTTATTATGAAACGCGCCGCCGCTGATTCAGCGTCAGACTGACACGTGACTCTCCTGCTCTCCGGACTCTTATTATGAAACGCGCCGCCGCTGATTCAGCGTCAGACTGACACGTGACTCTCCTGCTCTCCGGACTCTTATTATGAAACGCGCCGCCGCTGATTCAGCGTCAGACTGACACGTGACTCTCCTGCTCTCCGGACTCTTATTATGAAACGCGCCGCCGCTGATTCAGCGTCAGACTGACACGTGACTCTCCTGCTCTCCGGACTCTTATTATGAAACGCGCCGCCGCTGATTCAGCGTCAGACTGACACGTGACTCTCCTGCTCTCCGGACTCTTATTATGAAACGCGCCGCCGCTGATTCAGCGTCAGACTGACACGTGACTCTCCTGCTCTCCGGACTCTTATTATGAAACGCGCCGCCGCTGATTCAGCGTCAGACTGACACGTGACTCTCCTGCTCTCCGGACTCTTATTATGAAACGCGCCGCCGCTGATTCAGCGTCAGACTGACACGTGACTCTCCTGCTCTCCGGACTCTTATTATGAAACGCGCCGCCGCTGATTCAGCGTCAGACTGACACGTGACTCTCCTGCTCTCCGGACTCTTATTATGAAACGCGCCGCCGCTGATTCAGCGTCAGACTGACACGTGACTCTCCTGCTCTCCGGACTCTTATTATGAAACGCGCCGCCGCTGATTCAGCGTCAGACTGACACGTGACTCTCCTGCTCTCCGGACTCTTATTATGAAACGCGCCGCCGCTGATTCAGCGTCAGACTGACACGTGACTCTCCTGCTCTCCGGACTCTTATTATGAAACGCGCCGCCGCTGATTCAGCGTCAGACTGACACGTGACTCTCCTGCTCTCCGGACTCTTATTATGAAACGCGCCGCCGCTGATTCAGCGTCAGACTGACACGTGACTCTCCTGCTCTCCGGACTCTTATTATGAAACGCGCCGCCGCTGATTCAGCGTCAGACTGACACGTGACTCTCCTGCTCTCCGGACTCTTATTATGAAACGCGCCGCCGCTGATTCAGCGTCAGACTGACACGTGACTCTCCTGCTCTCCGGACTCTTATTATGAAACGCGCCGCCGCTGATTCAGCGTCAGACTGACACGTGACTCTCCTGCTCTCCGGACTCTTATTATGAAACGCGCCGCCGCTGATTCAGCGTCAGACTGACACGTGACTCTCCTGCTCTCCGGACTCTTATTATGAAACGCGCCGCCGCTGATTCAGCGTCAGACTGACACGTGACTCTCCTGCTCTCCGGACTCTTATTATGAAACGCGCCGCCGCTGATTCAGCGTCAGACTGACACGTGACTCTCCTGCTCTCCGGACTCTTATTATGAAACGCGCCGCCGCTGATTCAGCGTCAGACTGACACGTGACTCTCCTGCTCTCCGGACTCTTATTATGAAACGCGCCGCCGCTGATTCAGCGTCAGACTGACACGTGACTCTCCTGCTCTCCGGACTCTTATTATGAAACGCGCCGCCGCTGATTCAGCGTCAGACTGACACGTGACTCTCCTGCTCTCCGGACTCTTATTATGAAACGCGCCGCCGCTGATTCAGCGTCAGACTGACACGTGACTCTCCTGCTCTCCGGACTCTTATTATGAAACGCGCCGCCGCTGATTCAGCGTCAGACTGACACGTGACTCTCCTGCTCTCCGGACTCTTATTATGAAACGCGCCGCCGCTGATTCAGCGTCAGACTGACACGTGACTCTCCTGCTCTCCGGACTCTTATTATGAAACGCGCCGCCGCTGATTCAGCGTCAGACTGACACGTGACTCTCCTGCTCTCCGGACTCTTATTATGAAACGCGCCGCCGCTGATTCAGCGTCAGACTGACACGTGACTCTCCTGCTCTCCGGACTCTTATTATGAAACGCGCCGCCGCTGATTCAGCGTCAGACTGACACGTGACTCTCCTGCTCTCCGGACTCTTATTATGAAACGCGCCGCCGCTGATTCAGCGTCAGACTGACACGTGACTCTCCTGCTCTCCGGACTCTTATTATGAAACGCGCCGCCGCTGATTCAGCGTCAGACTGACACGTGACTCTCCTGCTCTCCGGACTCTTATTATGAAACGCGCCGCCGCTGATTCAGCGTCAGACTGACACGTGACTCTCCTGCTCTCCGGACTCTTATTATGAAACGCGCCGCCGCTGATTCAGCGTCAGACTGACACGTGACTCTCCTGCTCTCCGGACTCTTATTATGAAACGCGCCGCCGCTGATTCAGCGTCAGACTGACACGTGACTCTCCTGCTCTCCGGACTCTTATTATGAAACGCGCCGCCGCTGATTCAGCGTCAGACTGACACGTGACTCTCCTGCTCTCCGGACTCTTATTATGAAACGCGCCGCCGCTGATTCAGCGTCAGACTGACACGTGACTCTCCTGCTCTCCGGACTCTTATTATGAAACGCTTCGCCGCTGTCACCTTCGCTGTCCTCATGGCTGGAGATTACAGCAGAGCTTCAGTTCATTAACCGAGGATCTTCATCGGGCAGCGCATCCTCATCCTCAGGTGACTGTGTGAGTGAATGTGTTCATTCAGTGCTGGTTCATGTGTCAGGGTCGAGCAAATAACCCCCGCGGGGTCCGAGAGGGAAGTGTGGTAAACTGCAGGTGCAGCTCTTATGCTGCTGACAGAAACAGCGATGAATCTAAACACAGGTGCTCTGCGTAAGCAAACCTAGAACAAGAAAAACGGGTTATGTTGAGAATGGAATTTGCCTGGTTTAGACTTTATGAATGCTTCTGGACAGCGTTGAGCTGGTTTTATCTCACATCAGCGGGACTGTCTTCTTCATCTTCATGTGTTTGTTCCTCCTCTTCCGTCGTTGTGTAACTCAGGAAAACTGTGACACACACAAAGTCTCGTCTTCAAGTAATGGTAGCCCTTAAAAATGTTCATCCAGCACCTGAATGATTGATTGATTGATTTATGTGCAAGCTGCTGGAACTAGAGGATGGTAATAATTGTAATGTCTGTTTTTGTTGGGAACCTGGACTTTTAGGAAGTGCAGTAAAACCAGTGTTAATAACACATGGGTGAAAGTGTGGGCTGTGAATACAGTGAGGTGTGTGTGAGAGTCTGGGGGTGTGTGGTGTGTGTGTGTGTGTGTGTGTGTGAGAATCTGGGCGTGTGTTGTGTGTGTGTGTGTGAGAATCTGGGCGTGTGTTGTGCCGTTGGACTTATCAGAGATGTTTCTTGCTGCTTTCCACAGATTAAAGCGGCGAGGTCACGAGCACTTCCTCCATTTCCCACAATCCTTCACTGCAGATCAGTTGAATGAAAGCTCACGCTGTGAAGTTCTTCATCTCACTTTGGATTACTAATCTTCTCTTGGGTTTGTCTGTGAGTAGACATTGCTTTCTCTCTCTCACACAGAACACTAATATGGATAGTAGTACTTTTTTTGCTTAAAAAAAGCAGAGTGCATTTGTCTAAAAGCTTTTCAAAATAGAATAAATCTTGGTTATTGATGTTACATTCTTTTAGCCCAAAGAAAATTTAAATAATAAATGCGGTTGGTCGGAAACACATTCAAGGGTCATGGATTTTGTTATGGGTCAATGATACACATTCTTATTGTTCCTGAATGTCAGAAAAATGCAACATTACTACAATGATGATCAAATTAACACTGATACAATCTCAGGCAATATCCAGAAATAGAGCAACTGGCTTTGTTTCAAAAGATTTTGGATGCGAAAAACGCACAAACAGGCTCACACACACACACACACACATGCATGCACACACACGCACACACACGCGCACACACACACACACACATGCATGCACACACACGCGCACTCACACACACACACACATACAGAGATCATATAATAATGGCCATTCGTGCGGCTGCATGTAGGTGCAGAGTTCCGTCTTTCTAACTGATAGATTCAATGTATTTGATTGTTAAAATGACTAAATATTCAGGTTTTTGTCACCACTCACACACACACACACACACACACACACGCGCACATACACACACACGCGCGCACACACACACACGCGCACACACACACATGCATGCACACACACGCGCACTCACACACACACACACATACAGAGATCATATAATAATGGCCATTCGTGTAGCTGCATGTAGGTGCAGAGTTCCGTCTTTCTAACTGATAGATTCAATGTATTTGATTGTTAAAATGACTAAATATTCAGGTTTTTGTCACCACTGTCAGATAAAAATAAGAGAAAAAAAGAGAAGTCAGGAGGTTGCATCAAAGCATAGCTCAGTAGCGTAGAACATATACTGAGATACATAAACATAGTGTAATTTTTCTGAGTACAAGGTTTAGTTTTCCAGTGTTGCACCCCGTCTCTCAAGAATCTGAGCAGTGTGTGTGGTCTGATCGTGTGAGGTTTGCTCTGAACTGCTGTATTCATGTCAAATGTCTCTCAGTTAATGCTGTAATTACTGCTCCCGAGGGGAAAACCTTGAGGTGCACCTAAAACAGGCGTCTGCAGGTGTGCCATTGAGATTTCATTCGTTTACAAGGGAAACAAATAGTATAAAATGAAAGATTAAACTCTGTTTTTATGTCTACATGTTATGTCATGTATGTAATAATTAATGATATGCAGGGGTTTTATTTCTTAACTGTGCTTGTTAGTTAACATGGACTACGATGGGAAATATTTCTACAGCATTTATTAATCAATGCGAAGTTCAACATCTTCTAATACAATGTGAACTAACATAAACCATGAACAGTTGTGTTTGTATGAACTAAGAACGGTTCATAAATGCTGTAAAAATATTTTGACCATTGTTAGTTCAAACTAAAATGACTGTGAAACATGTTTTATTGGATTGCGCTGTTTTTAATGTAAATAAACAACGGTTTCATTCAGAGGTGTGTCTCACTGATGCGTCACCTGAACGTATTTTAGCATTTTCGTCTAGAAAAATGTCTTTTATAACCTTTTGTTAATTGTATACCTTGTATAATTTATTCAGAGGTCGCCATAAAAATAGCATTGATGCTGGCATGGCGTTAAAAAGTGAATAAATAAATAAATCATTGTTAGTTAATGCATTAACAAATGAGACTTCATTGTAAAGTTTTATCATAAAATATATTGTGCAGTGAAATGTGTATCTAGATTCTGGACTGTGCATTAATTCATAAAGGATCAACAGAGGAATAATAATGAAAGCCCAAGTAAATCTGCAGCAGTGCAAATACTGTATGACTGTATACAGTAAAACCGAGACGGCAGAAACAAGTATTAAGATGCACAGAGAACGTGCAAAAACATGTAAGTAGAGTTGTTAGTGGATTAAATGGGTGCACGCTGATTCATGGCATGTCTGGTTTGTTTGTGTAGAGTCCAGTTAACAGCCTGTAAGTGTGTTCTCCATCAGTCTCTGTGTTTTCTGTCTTTCAGACGCGCAGAGGCACTCGTGGAGCTCATGAAGACTGAACGGGATGGGGACGGTGTGCTGGAAGGTGAGACGCGATCGTGCGAGTCTCTAGGGCTCCTGTTCGAAATGCATCAGGAAAACCAGTGCTGCCTCAGTTCTTAAAGCTTAAGGAAATGCAGTTATTGAAGTTGTTTTTACACTAGTTTGGACTTCAGTAATACTGCTGGCCACACGGTAACTCACTAGACGTTTAGAGAAGTCTTCCCGTGACTCTTTACTACAGATCAGCCCATATGGGCTTTTTGATGGCTGATATTTTAGAGAGCAGGTGGCCAGTGCTTGATATAAAGCAAATGTGTGACCCTGGAGCACAGAAGCAGTCATGAGCAGCACAGGTGTATTCGTAGCAATAGCCAACAATACATTGTATGGGTCAAAATGATCAATTTTTCTTTTATGCCAAAAATCATTAGGATATTAAGTAAAGATGTTCCATGAAGATATTTTGTACATTTCCATCCGTAAATATATCAAAACTGAATGTTTGATTAGTTATATGCATTGCTAAGAACTTCATTTGAACAACTTTAAAGATGATTTTCTCAATATTTAGATGTTTTTGCACCCTCAGATTCCAGATTTTCAAATAGTTGTATCTCAGCCAAATATTGTCCGATCCTAACAAACCATACATCAATGAAAGCTGATTTATTCAGCTTTCAGATGATGCATGCTTACAAAAAAATGCACCCTTATGGCTGGTTTTGTGCTCCAGGGTCACATACATGTATGATATCATAACAGAAAACCCGATTGGCTGATGATTAAAAATTCAAAACGCTGGCTGACTTGTTAGCCGAACACTACTGGTTATATAGGCTTCTTGAACGCTAACTAGTAGTGTAATTAAATGAGTGTGTGTGAAGGTGCGTTTCGTAATTAGCTGTCGTAAGCCTCAGAGGAAGTGATCTCGGAGTTTACTGCCGTCGTTTCCTCGTGTTTTACTGTGCTCATGATATCCCATCCGTGTTTATGATGTGTCATATTCTCTGATGAACTGACTGGCTCTGCTGGATCCTCACGAGCAGATCCTGGGCGCTCCTGGGTTTGATGATAATGTCAGTCATGGGTGTAAATGTTGGCTGTTGTTATATTACAGGAGTGTTCAGCGGCTCGTGTGACTGAAGCGTGTTTCTCCATCACATCGCTCTGAACACTCTTGTGAATCTCTCCAGCTCGCGTGTCTGTCTGATGTGTGTTGTACCGCTGTGTTTCAGAGAGCAGCTCCCAGGAGCCTGAGCTCTACAGCCCTGCGTCTCCCGGCCCGCAGCAGGAGCCCATCTCCACGTACTTCGAGGAGAAGGTTCCCATCCCTGAGGATGACATGACTAAGGTAGCTCAGACGGAACGACTGAACGATCATTCTGTTCAACAATACAATCCGCATTTGCTCCGTTTATATTTTTGACTTCAGACTTCTCATCAAATACACAAGTAAACCAAACGAATGTTATTATAATAAGCCAAGAGTACATCAGTCCAGATGATTCCATGTTGAAGGAATACTTCACCCAAAAATAAAAGGAGCTATAAATGTGCTCACCCTCAGAGATCAGGATGAGTTTGTTTCTTCATCAGGTTTGGAGAAATGTAGCACTGCATCAGTGTCTCAGCAATGGATGCTCTGCAGTGAATGGGTGCCGTCAGAATGAGAGCTGATAAAAACATCACAATAATCCACAGCACTCCAGTCTATCAGTTAACATCTGGAGAAGACATTTGAACTAAAATACGAGTCCATAATCCATAATAACGTCTTAATGCTGGATGTGTTTGATGGACTGGAGTGCTGTGGATTATTGTGATGTGTTTATCAGCTGTTTGGACTCTCAGGCCCTGTTTACACTAGTGCATTATAGTTTTAAAGCGCATACATTTAGCTATGGTTACACCTGTCGTTAACACAAAGCTCCACTTTTGAAAACACTGCAGACCCTGTTTTAGATTGAAAAGGGGTTGCGTTTCAGTGTAAACGGAGCGAAACGGAGCCCACATTCGCTCTGCGTATCCTTTAACATCATGCTCATTGTTGTACCCATAGATATGTATAGGTAGATTCCCCATTCGACCGCTCCAAGCACGCATCTAAATAAGAGGGCATCTACCTCTACATATCTATGGTGGTTCCTGCATGAATGGTCATGTGACTTGCATTTTCGGTTGTGTTGTGTAGATCGTTTCTGAAACGCAGTGAAAGTGCCAGTGTAGACGAGGATCGTTTTCAAAACGCACTAGTGTAAACAGGGCCTCAATCTGACGGCACCCATTCACTGCAGAGCATCCATTGCTGAAACAGTGATGCAGTGACACATTTCTCCAAATCTGATGAAGAAACAAACTCGGATGAGTTGAGACGAGTCCCTGATTTAATTATCAGACACATTCTGCAGACATATCTTGCCATATTAAATGACCTTTCACCATCATTATCCAGAAATGTGATAGGAAACAAATGTGATAGGCAGGTTATGGCACTGCAGTTTTATGAGCGTGACCACCGTTATCATGTGCGTGTGTGTGTGTGTGTGTGTGTGTGAGAGAGAGAAAGCTGATGGGTAAGAAAAGTGTTTTATCAGATTGTGATGTTTATAATCATTAACTCATGAATCCAAACAACAAGACGGACCTTGATTTCCTCAAACAAGAGGAAGAGAAACAAGCGGAAAAATAAACAAATGCAAAGTGTTACGAAAACAGCACTGGCATCCCGCTCTGTGGACACTCGTCATGTGATCTTCAGAGGACAAAACTCAAACCGCTGTCTTTATTACCTGTGACCTCAAGGCTGCTGTGGGACCATCAGTGTTGTCACGGACACGTTCTCCGGCTCAGAGCCGTTCTGGGTCTCAGATCTCAGACCCAGCTGCTGTCGAGAGGAATGTGATGAACTCGTTGGTTAACATGTGTTACTCTTCCTCTCTCTAGCTGTTTAGCTTTCGTAAACTCTGGGCCTTCACTGGGCCGGGCTTCCTGATGAGCATCGCCTATCTGGACCCTGGGAACATAGAGTCTGATCTTCAGTCTGGGGCTAGAGCGGGTTTCAAGGTGAGGCATGTCCAGCATCTGCACTCAGCTGGACAACTCTGCGGTCAGTCCTAATGTTGCTGATCACATTCACACAGTTTCTGTGTAGAGATGCAGTCATCACCGGATGGAAATCGTAAAGAATAGGATGATTCTGCCGCCAGTTGTGATCCCATTTAATGAATCTGCTCCTGAATGACTCCATTAACGATGCTTTTGGCACTTTATATTCTGAAGTATTAAAAAGGCAGTCTGTTGCCAAATTATGAGAGTCCCCTTCTTCCTCAATCAACACCAAGGTCATGGGTTCAGTTCAGGAAAATGTCAAACTTTTTTCAACTGAACAGACATAAATCAGATATGCATATACACTATATTGCCAAACATATTGGAACACCCTCTTCTAATGAACAGGTTTGACTACTCTAGTAGCTTCCAGGAGTACAAATATTAATGTTGAAGCATATAATGATATTCTAGGGAATTGTGTGCTTTTAATTTAATAGCAACAGTTTGGACAGGAGCCTTTTGTATTCTAACACAGCAATGCCTCTGTGTATAATGCAAGGTTCAAAAAGAACTGCTTGATTGAGTCAGTGTGGAAGAACTTGACTGGTCTGAACACCTCTGGTGTGACTTAAAATGCAGACCTTGAGCCAAAAACTCATCAGCAAACACCAGTGACTTGTACATACAGCATATGGACAAAAGTATTGGGACACCCCCTTCTTTAGAACAGAAAAAGACACTTCCAAAACTGTGGCAACAAAGATGTGAACATAATTCATGTATTTAAAAACTGTACTGTGCGTGTGCCTGTGTGTGTCTGTGTCTGTCTGCGTGTGCCTGTGTCTGTGTGTCTGTCTGTGTGTCTGCGTGTCTGTCTGCGTGTGCCTGTGTCTGTGTGTCTGTCTGTGCCTGTGTCTGTGTGTCTGCGTGTCTGTCTGCGTGTCTGTCTGTGTGTGTCTGCCTGTGCCTGTGTCTGTCTCTGTGTGTGTGTGTGTGTGCGTGTGTCTGTGCGTGTGCCTGTGTATGTGCGTGTCTGTGTGTGTCTGTGCGCCTGTCTGTGTGTGCCTGTGCGCCTGTCTGTGTGTGCCTGTGCGTCTGTGTGCCTGTGTGCCTGTGTGCCTGTGTGCCTGTGTGCCTGTGCGCCTGTGCGCCTGTGTGTCTGTGCGCCTGTGTGTCTGTGCGCCTGCGTGTCTGTCTGTGTGTCTGTCTGTGCCTGTGCCTGTGTCTGTCTCTGTGTGTGTGTGTGTCTGTGCGTGTGCCTGTGTATGTGCGTGTCTGTGCGCCTGTGTGTCTGTGCGCCTGTGTGTCTGTGCGCCTGCGTGTCTGTCTGTGTGTCTGTCTGTGCCTGTGCCTGTGTCTGTCTCTGCGCCTGTGTGCCTGTGCGCCTGTGTGTCTGTGCGTCTGTGCGCCTGTGCCTATGTCTGTGCGCCTGTGCCTGTGTCTGTGCGCCTGTGCCTGTGTCTGTGCGCCTGTGCCTGTGCCTGTGTCTGTGTCTGTGCGTGCGTGTGTCTGTGCGTGCGTGTGCCTGTGCGTGCGTGTGCCTGTGTGTGCGTGCCTGTGCGCCTGTGTGTCTGTGCGCCTGTGCGTCTGTGTGTGCCTGTGTCTGTGTCTGTGTGTGCCTGTGTCTGTGTGTGCGTGTGCCTGTGTGTGTGTGTGCGTGTGCCTGTGTGTGTGTGTGCGTGTGCCTGTGTGTGTGTGTGCGTGTGCCTGTGTGTGTGTGTGCGTGTGCCTGTGTGTGTGTTGTGTGTGTGTGTGTGTGTGTGTGTGTGTGTGTGTGTGTGTGTGTGTGTGTGTGTGTGTGTGTGTGTGTGTGTGTGTGCGTGTGCCTGTGTGTGTGCGTGCGTGTGCCTGTGTCTGTGTGTGTGCGTGCGTGTGCCTGTGTCTGTGTGTGTGTGTGCATGCGCCTGTGTGTGCGTGCGCCTGTGTGTGCGTGCGCCTGTGTGTCTGTGCGCCTGTGTGCCTCTGTCTGTGTGTGTGTGTGTGTGTGTGTCTGTGTGTGTCTCCTGCAGCTGCTGTGGGTTCTGCTGGGTGCCACCATCATCGGGCTGCTGCTGCAGCGTCTGGCCGCTCGTCTCGGTGTTGTGACCGGGATGCATCTGGCCGAGGTCTGCAACCGTCATTACCCTACGGTGAGCTCCGGAGAAATACTGCACCTTCTGCTGTTTGGCCACTCGACAATTTAATAACCAGTTCAGCAAACTTTATTTATATAACACTCGTGTGTGTGTGTGTGCCTGTGTCTGTGTGTGCCTGTGTCTGTGCGTGCCTGTGTCTGTGCGTGCCTGTGTCTGTGCGTGCCTGTGTCTGTGCGTGCGTGTGTCTGTGCGTGCGTGTGCCTGTGCGCGCGTGTGCCTGTGTGCGTGTGCCTGTGTGTGCGTGCCTGTGCGCCTGTGCGTCTGTGTGTGTCTGTGCGCCTGTGCGTCTGTGTGTGCCTGTGTCTGTGTCTGTGTGTGCGCTAGCGTCATTTACTGTCAGAGAGTGACTTTGCGCTTTCATTCAGCCGAACTCTCGTTCTGTGATGTTTAGGTGTTTACATCAGTGTGCGCCTCTTTTACACAGCACTCATGCAGTGTTGGTCAATCAAAAAAATCATAAGATTTAAGATTTATTTATTAAGATCACGAGATCATAGGATTTATTTATTAGTGTTTTAAAGTTCCAGTTTCCAGTCAGTTTTGTGCGTGTTCATTACCACAGTGCATCATTACCAAAAACCAGCACGTCTTCTGTTTTGTGAAGGCTGAGAGGTTGGTGTGTGTTTGTAACTGTGTGTGGCGTGTCTGCAGGTGCCGCGGATCATCCTGTGGCTGATGGTGGAGCTGGCCATCATCGGCTCTGACATGCAGGAGGTCATCGGCTGTGCCATCGCCCTCAATCTGCTGTCGGTCGGCAGGTACGTCGTCATCATCTTCATCATCACGTGACTGACTCGCTTCATGTGTGCTTCAGCTGTGAGGATGATTAGCAGCTGACAATTATTCACGTTTTTGTTTTAATGCTAATGTATGTGGCACCAGCCGGCCTTTTTTTTTTTTTTTTTTTTTTTTTTTCAAAGCAATGGTTCACCCAAAAATGTCAAATGTGCTGAACATTTACTCACCCTCAGGCCATCCGTGATCTAGATGAGTTTGTTTCTTCATCAGATTTGTAGAAATGTGTCACTGCATCAGTGTCTCATCAATGGATGCTCTGCAGTCAATGGGTGCCGTCAGAATGAGAGTCCGAACAGCTGATAAAAACATCACAATAATCCACACCATGCATGGCCAAAATCATCCATAATAACTCTTCCTCCAGTGAAAAAGTGTTCTGGTGTGAATCAGGAGAGAAATCCGCACAGATCAAGCAGCGTTTAAACAGCTCTAAACAAATATGTGGCTGGATTTTGATGTGAGAGACAACAGCAGATGCACTTTTTCACTGGAGGAAGAGTTATTATGGATGATTTTGGCCATGCATGGTGTGGATTATTGTGATGTTTTTATCAGCTGTTCGGACTCTCTTTCTGACGGCCCCCATTGACTGCAGAGCATCCATTGCAGAGACACTGATGCAATGCTACATTTCTACAAACCTGATGAAGAAATAAACTCATCCTGATCTCGGATGGCCCGAGGATGAGCACATTTACAGCTCCTTTTCAGTTTTGAACTATTCTTTTAATAAACTGACATGTTAGTTTAACCTGTTATTTGTTCAGAGTGATTTAAGGACACTAATCAGTTGTTCCTCTGAAAACGGCTGTAAATGTCATTCTGATAAGCAATAATGAGCTCCTCGCAGTGTGAACTTGCAGTATGTTTGTTGCTGTCTTCTATTGAATGTTTGAATTGATCGAGGATGTGTAGAAATGGAGCTCATTGATCTTGTTGATGCTCTTCTGCAGGATTCCTCTGTGGGCTGGAGTGTTGATAACCATCATTGACACTTTCGTCTTCCTGTTTTTGGACAAGTACGGTAGGTCTGCACTGAAGGAGCGTGAGAGTGATGGCACCGGCTCGTATCGTGGCGCTAATGCGAGTGTGGTCTGTCGTCTTCAGGTCTGAGGAAGCTGGAGGCGTTCTTTGGGTTCCTCATCACCATCATGGCCCTCAGCTTTGGTTACGAGGTTCAGTGCAGCTGCAGCATGTTGTCAGCAGGTGAGTGTGTAAGCGCTCGGCGTGTGACGTGTCTCTCTGCTCTGGTTGTCTGCAGTATGTGCGTGTGGCTCCAGACCAGGCCGAGGTGCTGAAGGGCATGTTTCTGCCGTACTGCAGCGGCTGTGGACCCACGCAGCTGGAGCAGGCCGTCGGGATCGTGGGAGCCGTCATAATGCCTCATAACATCTACCTGCATTCTGCTCTTGTGAAGGTCAGTGAAAGGCTCACATCACATGTATGTGTCCCTGGAGCACAGAAGCACAGGGTTCGTACGGTCATGAAAAACCTGGAAAAGTCATGGAATTTTAAAACACCAATTTCCAGGCCTGGAAAAGTTTTGGAAAAATAAGGAAACCCAGAAAGTTTTGGAAAAGTCATTGAAATCTATTTCACAAAACTCTGTATAATAGAATTGTGTTTAATCAGGTCCTGAATTTCGGTGTGGGATTGCGCAGAGGCTGTATCGCATAGTTTTACTCCTTCCCGCAGCTTTTGACTTTAAAATGATGGATATTCACACAGTTATTCAATAGCCTATAGCATGTAGGTTTGATGAGTAAATAATCAAACCTACAGACTGATCAAATCAGTCATTTGAAAACAGCGTGAGTGATTCAGCTGTACGCGTCTTCTCTCTTTGACTTTCTCTTTCAAACGGCTTCACAT
>NW_015505971.1:71992-80624 GCF_001515645.1 Sinocyclocheilus grahami
ATAAGGAGGAAGCAAGCCTGATGCCTGGCCCGTGTCTGAGCTATGACGTGAAAATTGTCCCGAAGCCATAAATAATTTGGGGCCGTTGGGCTCTATGGGCTCGGGCTGAAATGCAGGGCTCTAAAGCGCAGCTTGTTGCATTTAAGCAGCAAAAATACACACAAAATGACACCAAAATGGCCGTCCTGGCCACAGTTAAATAAATGATAATATTCAGTGATGTGAAATGTGGAGTAAGGTCTGGCGCAGTTGCGGCTTGTACTTATTACTAAAACAAGAAAGCAAACGAGTAGCATTAATAGTCATTCATTTTAGTTAACATATGCTATGATAATTTTAACAGATTTTTATTCTTATTGTAAAATAATGGAACATTTTGGTCATGAATATTGTCTCAAAAGTCATGGAAATTTATTGGTAAAAATGTGTACGAACCCTGTAAGCAGCACAGGTATATTTGTAGCAATAGCCAACAATACATTGTATGGGTCAAAATTATACATTTTTATTTTATGCCGAAAATCATTAGGATATTAAGTAAAGATCATGTTCCATGAAGATATTTAGTAAATGTCCTACCGTAAATATATCAAAACTTAATGTTTGATTAGTAATATGCATTGCTAAGAACTTCATTTGAACAACTTTAAAGATGATTTTCTCAATATTTAGATTTTTTTGCTCCCTCAGATTCCAGATTTTCAAATAGTTGTATCTCGGCCAAATATTGTCCGATCCTAATCAATGGGAAGCTTATTTATTCAGCTTTCAGATGATGCATAAATCTCAATTTCAAAAAAATGCACCCTTATGACTGGTTTTGTGCTCCAGGGTCACGTCTGTATGAAGCCGTAGTTCAATGTAAATAAGTCATTGTAGGATCAAACAATGAGATGCACATGTGTGAACGCTTTCAGATGATGCATAAATCTCAATTTCAAAAAAATGCACCCTTATGACTGGTTTTGTGCTCCAGGGTCACGTCTGTATGAAGCCGTAGTTCAATGTAAATAAGTCATTGTAGGATCAAACAATGAGATGCACATGTGTGAACCAGTGAAACGAATGACTAGCGATTAATATTTGAAATCTAGTTAGGCTAATTAATTATTCAATTGCATGAAGTGCTGATAATTAATTGCACATCTCCCCCCCCCCCACCACAAAGTCATTATTGCTTTAAATGAGAAAAGCATGGAATAGACATTACAAAAAATTGCTTTAGAAAGAAATATTTTGATTCTGCATAGAATTTATTACACATTAACTTTTAAGTCTACAATGGGGTCAAAACATTGTTTTCAGAAGCTGCATCGTTAATGATCATTAGGTTCATTAATGCATTTACCCTGCAATTAGAATTACACAAGTTATGCTATAAGATTAATGGGTTTTAAAAAATTAATATAGAAATATTAAATGATTTAAAACTTGAAATTAATCTCTAAATATGAAACTAAAATTGCCAGTAGGTGATGGCAAGTCACTGTCTTAATGAGTGAGTCATTCATTCAACCGATTCCTTCAAGCAGCTGATGAATGAAGTTAATTGATTCACTGAATCAATCGATTTAGAACTTTTTTAGCTTGCGAACACAATATTACTTTCTTGTTAGTTGAACTGTTGTATAGATCAATATCACCTATTTTGAGTTTTAGGCTCAGTTAGCAGCATTCTAATAGACTCCTACATCAGATTCATCAGAAACTGAATCAATCATTAATCATTTTAACATGTTATTTTCCCCATAATTAATCGCATCCAATTAATGCATTAAATCGACAGCCCTACAAGTATGCGCTGATTGGAAAGTGTTGCATACTTCATAATTTTGGTAAAATAAGTAAATGAATGAGTGAAAACTTGTTTGTGTATTATTTCTGTAATTAGATTTTCTTTTTTTTTCCATCTGTTTGCCATGAAGTCCGTCTGATGTGTTTAATCAGTGTTTTTCTTCGCTTCAGTCACGAGACATAAATCGAGCAAACAAGAAGGAGGTGAAGGAGGCCAACAAGTACTACTTCATCGAGTCCTCCATCGCTCTCTTCATCTCCTTCCTCATCAATGTGTTTGTGGTGGCTGTCTTTGCAGAGGCCTTTTATGGCAAGACCAACATGGAAGTGGTGAGCACTTTCACATCTACTTCCTGTTAGAGAGGTTTGCAGTGAGTGTTTCACATTTGAGCATAAATCTATAACTGCGCTCCATTGGTATTTTCTCTTCAGAGTCTGCAGTGTAATGAAACCGGAAGTGCTCACAGTAAGCTTTTCCCAGCCAACAATGAAACACTGGAGGTCGACATCTACAAAGGGGTATGATGCAAACCAACGCCTTACGCTGGATTGTTTGGATTAATCTCACTATGAATATATATCTACTAAATATGATAACCACACTGACGTTCAGAAATATAAATGTGTATCTTGAACACAGTGTAAGTTGTTTTGGTTAGAAGCATCTGCCAAATGCATAAGTGTACAGGCTGTATGTATCCCATGACCGGAGGAGTTTGGTGACAGTGCCTAGGGACCTATGATTTCCACAATGCGGAAAACGCAGACGGAATTCCGGAATCCAGTCAAAAAAACGGAATTTTCTGTTAAACGCGGATTGTCACGGAATTTGGCAAATTTTGGATGAATAAATCAAAAGTAGGTCAGTACAGTGAAATCAAAACACGATATGGACAAGTGTCTGTTAATATTAAGAGTGTCTGCAAAAATACCATTTAAATATGAATCCTGCATGTTCTGCGTGTCTCCGTGTGAATTGGTTTCCTTTACTACACACACATACTGAAACACAGTGATCTCAGCCTATGAACACATGAACATAACCTCTAGAACTGCTCTGAGGGTCACTTCATGAGCATGTTACCGTTTATTTTGAGTAAAACTATCGTCATATCATATACAAACAGAAACTAAAGGTTGACACAGCAATCGGTCAAAATGAAAGTTTGGTTTAACTTGAAGAAATTGTTGCGGAAATATTACTTCATTTAATGATAGTAGTACTACTACTGATAATAAAATTATTAAAACATTATTTGTTTACCAGAAAACATATATACCAGCATTTATTTATCTGAAAATTTCACAACACAGTATTTCTGGGGAAAAAAGAAAGAAATAAAATAAAAAAAAATTTATAAGGTTGTTTGATTAGAGATGCTTTTGATTATCACCATTTAATGAAATCATTCAAATGGAATCCAAGTATTTGGTAAAAAATAATAATACTCAATTAAAAAAAAAAAAATAAAACTGAACTGAAAAACATTTCACAGGGCATTAAAATGTAAGTTTTGTCAAACTTTGAATGAATTGCCTAAATGCGTTTGTTCGCGCGAATCATTTGTGATCCAGCTTCATCTACAGAATAAGTGAGTATAAGGGTTTTTAATGAATCTTTGCAAATCGCCTTTCCTAATAATGTGCTAGTTAGCAAGTTCCGTGGCTGAAGTTTACAGTCTGCTCGTCACCCCATGGCAGAGAGGGGCGGGGCCAGCAGAGCTCATTAGCATTTAAAGTGGTAAGCACCGAAACGGCTCGATGTGAACAGAGCTGATTTTGACAGGGTAAAAAGGGTGTTGTTTTACACTACCACTGAGAAATTTTAACCAAAGTATGTTGTAGACTTTTCATTAAGACCCTAAAGAATCATATCAACTTGTGGAAAATGGGCATCCGATGACCCCTATAATTGTGTAAGTTTAATGATTTAATCAATTAATCGATTAATTAGACATGCTTTTTGATTAATAAAAATGTAATTTAACCATTCAAACAGAGTCTAGAAAAATTAGAACGGGGAAAAAACGAAATCCAAAAAAATGAAAGCGTAAAAAACAGAATTTGGAAAAAATAAAACGGATTTCATAGGTCCCGAAGCGCCACCTGTTGGTCAAAGTGTCATATTTAATGATTCAAATGTTAGATGTTATATTGAGTGAAATATTCATGTCATTTGTATGATCTTTGTGTGCTTGTGTTTGAAGGGTGTGGTTCTGGGCTGTTTCTTCGGCCCGGCTGCGCTGTATATTTGGGCCATCGGGATCCTCGCCGCTGGGCAGAGTTCAACCATGACCGGAACCTACTCGGGTCAGTTTGTGATGGAGGTATGTGGGTCTCCAGCCCGTTCGGTTCAGTGAGTGGCGTGATGTTTGGGCATGTGTGAAGTCTGTCTGGCTCCTGCAGGGCTTCCTGAACCTGCGCTGGTCCCGCTTCGCTCGCGTGCTGCTGACGCGCTCCATCGCCATCTTCCCCACGCTCCTGGTGGCCGTCTTCCAGGACGTGCAGCATCTCACCGGCATGAACGACTTTCTGAACGTGCTGCAGAGCATGCAGGTACACACATGCTCCGGCAGCTCTCCAGGGGGCGCATAAATACTATAGTAATTCATAGTGAATACTATAGTGTTTTTGAACCATACTATAGTAAAGTGTATTTATTACACTGTATATATTATAGTATTTACAACGCTTTGTTAATAAATGCTACAGCATACTGAAGTATTAACTGTAGTGAACTGATACACTGTAATAAATACTGTAGTGTATTGTAGTATAATACGCCCTGTAGTTGTATTAAGATAAGAAAGATTCTGTAATGTGCCCCTGATCTGGGCTCTTTGTGTTGAACAGCTGCCGTTCGCTCTGATCCCCATCCTGACCTTCACCAGCCTGACCTCACTGATGAACGACTTCGCCAACGGACTGTGAGTATCTGCTGTGCTTCACTCCGCAGCTAAACTCCGAACGTGTCGGGAAGCTCAGCTTGGGTAGACGAGGGAAGCAGATGAGGAGCCTGAACGACAGGGTTTTTCATGTGCGAGATGTTTTGATCAACTGATCATGAACACAGTAGGGTCGTTCTGTGTCAACTCAACCAGAGGTCCCTGGCTCAAAGTTTTATTTAATTTTTCTGGTGAAAGAAATATATAAATTAAGAAGGAAGCCAAAATATTAAATGTCATGGATGCATATACTAATCCACTGGTTTGTAGAGGTTAAATTTCACAAATTTAGAGTCAAATTACAGGAGGGTAAAAATGCCTTCAGAAAGATGACAGCAGCATGTTAAAAATGTTCACCCGAGCATGTGGATATTATTGTTTTTCTCAGTGTTAACATGTGAAACAATATAAACACGATAAGCATTGGCCGACTCGGGTGTATGTACAATCGGCGGGGGTCTGCTCATCCTGGTGGTGTGTGCCATCAACATGTACTTTGTGGTGGTGTATGTGACGGCCCTCAACAGCACCGTCCTCTACGTCTTCTCTGCCCTCCTCTCCATCGCCTATCTCAGCTTCGTCTGCTACCTGGTGAGACATCTCTCTGTTTCAGACAAAGATGACTGTTCAAGTCCAGTCATAGTGTGTGTGTGTGTGTGTGTGTGTGAGAGAGAGAGACAGAGAGTGTGTGTGTGTGTGTGAGAGAGTGTGTGTGAGTGTGAGAGAGAGAGAGAGTGTGAGCGTGTGTGTGAGAGAGTGTGTGTGAGAGAGAGTGTGTGAGAGAGAGTGTGTGAGAGAGAGTGTGTGAGAGAGAGTGTGTGAGAGAGAGTGTGTGAGAGAGAGTGTGTGAGAGAGAGTGTGTGAGAGAGAGTGTGTGAGAGAGAGTGTGTGAGAGAGAGTGTGTGAGAGAGAGTGTGTGAGAGAGAGTGTGTGAGAGAGAGTGTGTGAGAGAGAGTGTGTGAGAGAGAGTGTGTGAGAGAGAGTGTGTGAGAGAGAGTGTGTGAGAGAGAGTGTGTGAGAGAGAGTGTGTGAGAGAGAGTGTGTGAGAGAGAGTGTGTGAGAGAGAGTGTGTGAGAGAGAGTGTGTGAGAGAGAGTGTGTGAGAGAGAGTGTGTGAGAGAGAGTGTGTGAGAGAGAGTGTGTGAGAGAGAGTGTGTGAGAGAGAGTGTGTGAGAGAGAGTGTGTGAGAGAGAGTGTGTGAGAGAGAGTGTGTGAGAGAGAGTGTGTGAGAGAGAGTGTGTGAGAGAGAGTGTGTGAGAGAGAGTGTGTGAGAGAGAGTGTGTGAGAGAGAGTGTGTGAGAGAGAGTGTGTGAGAGAGAGTGTGTGAGAGAGAGTGTGTGAGAGAGAGTGTGTGAGAGAGAGTGTGTGAGAGAGAGTGTGTGAGAGAGAGTGTGTGAGAGAGAGTGTGTGAGAGAGAGTGTGTGAGAGAGAGTGTGTGAGAGAGAGTGTGTGAGAGAGAGTGTGTGAGAGAGAGTGTGTGAGAGAGAGTGTGTGAGAGAGAGTGTGTGAGAGAGAGTGTGTGAGAGAGAGTGTGTGAGAGAGAGTGTGTGAGAGAGAGTGTGTGAGAGAGAGTGTGTGAGAGAGAGTGTGTGAGAGAGAGTGTGTGAGAGAGAGTGTGTGAGAGAGAGTGTGTGAGAGAGAGTGTGTGAGAGAGAGTGTGTGAGAGAGAGTGTGTGAGAGAGAGTGTGTGAGAGAGAGTGTGTGAGAGAGAGTGTGTGAGAGAGAGTGTGTGAGAGAGAGTGTGTGAGAGAGAGTGTGTGAGAGAGAGTGTGTGAGAGAGAGTGTGTGAGAGAGAGTGTGTGAGAGAGAGTGTGTGAGAGAGAGTGTGTGAGAGAGAGTGTGTGAGAGAGAGTGTGTGAGAGAGAGTGTGTGAGAGAGAGTGTGTGAGAGAGAGTGTGTGAGAGAGAGTGTGTGAGAGAGAGTGTGTGAGAGAGAGTGTGTGAGAGAGAGTGTGTGAGAGAGAGTGTGTGAGAGAGAGTGTGTGAGAGAGAGTGTGTGAGAGAGAGTGTGTGAGAGAGAGTGTGTGAGAGAGAGTGTGTGAGAGAGAGTGTGTGAGAGAGAGTGTGTGAGAGAGAGTGTGTGAGAGAGAGTGTGTGAGAGAGAGTGTGTGAGAGAGAGTGTGTGAGAGAGAGTGTGTGAGAGAGAGTGTGTGAGAGAGAGTGTGTGAGAGAGAGTGTGTGAGAGAGAGTGTGTGAGAGAGAGTGTGTGAGAGAGAGTGTGTGAGAGAGAGTGTGTGAGAGAGAGTGTGTGAGAGAGAGTGTGTGAGAGAGAGTGTGTGAGAGAGAGTGTGTGAGAGAGAGTGTGTGAGAGAGAGTGTGTGAGAGAGAGTGTGTGAGAGAGAGTGTGTGAGAGAGAGTGTGTGAGAGAGAGTGTGTGAGAGAGAGTGTGTGAGAGAGAGTGTGTGAGAGAGAGTGTGTGAGAGAGAGTGTGTGAGAGAGAGTGTGTGAGAGAGAGTGTGTGAGAGAGAGTGTGTGAGAGAGAGTGTGTGAGAGAGAGTGTGTGAGAGAGAGTGTGTGAGAGAGAGTGTGTGAGAGAGAGTGTGTGAGAGAGAGTGTGTGAGAGAGAGTGTGTGAGAGAGAGTGTGTGAGAGAGAGTGTGTGAGAGAGAGTGTGTGAGAGAGAGTGTGTGAGAGAGAGTGTGTGAGAGAGAGTGTGTGAGAGAGAGTGTGTGAGAGAGAGTGTGTGAGAGAGAGTGTGTGAGAGAGAGTGTGTGAGAGAGAGTGTGTGAGAGAGAGTGTGTGAGAGAGAGTGTGTGAGAGAGAGTGTGTGAGAGAGAGTGTGTGAGAGAGAGTGTGTGAGAGAGAGTGTGTGAGAGAGAGTGTGTGAGAGAGAGTGTGTGAGAGAGAGTGTGTGAGAGAGAGTGTGTGAGAGAGAGTGTGTGAGAGAGAGTGTGTGAGAGAGAGTGTGTGAGAGAGAGTGTGTGAGAGAGAGTGTGTGAGAGAGAGTGTGTGAGAGAGAGTGTGTGAGAGAGAGTGTGTGAGAGAGAGTGTGTGAGAGAGAGTGTGTGAGAGAGAGTGTGTGAGAGAGAGTGTGTGAGAGAGAGTGTGTGAGAGAGAGTGTGTGAGAGAGAGTGTGTGAGAGAGAGTGTGTGAGAGAGAGTGTGTGAGAGAGAGTGTGTGAGAGAGAGTGTGTGAGAGAGAGTGTGTGAGAGAGAGTGTGTGAGAGAGAGTGTGTGAGAGAGAGTGTGTGAGAGAGAGTGTGTGAGAGAGAGTGTGTGAGAGAGAGTGTGTGAGAGAGAGTGTGTGAGAGAGAGTGTGTGAGAGAGAGTGTGTGAGAGAGAGTGTGTGAGAGAGAGTGTGTGAGAGAGAGTGTGTGAGAGAGAGTGTGTGAGAGAGAGTGTGTGAGAGAGAGTGTGTGAGAGAGAGTGTGTGAGAGAGAGTGTGTGAGAGAGAGTGTGTGAGAGAGAGTGTGTGAGAGAGAGTGTGTGAGAGAGAGTGTGTGAGAGAGAGTGTGTGAGAGAGAGTGTGTGAGAGAGAGTGTGTGAGAGAGAGTGTGTGAGAGAGAGTGTGTGAGAGAGAGTGTGTGAGAGAGAGTGTGTGAGAGAGAGTGTGTGAGAGAGAGTGTGTGAGAGAGAGTGTGTGAGAGAGAGTGTGTGAGAGAGAGTGTGTGAGAGAGAGTGTGTGAGAGAGAGTGTGTGAGAGAGAGTGTGTGAGAGAGAGTGTGTGAGAGAGAGTGTGTGAGAGAGAGTGTGTGAGAGAGAGTGTGTGAGAGAGAGTGTGTGAGAGAGAGTGTGTGAGAGAGAGTGTGTGAGAGAGAGTGTGTGAGAGAGAGTGTGTGAGAGAGAGTGTGTGAGAGAGAGTGTGTGAGAGAGAGTGAGTGAGAGAGAGTGAGAGAGAGTGTGAGCGTGTGTGTGAGAGAGTGTGTGTGAGAGTGTGTGTGTGAGAGTGTGTGTGTG
>NW_015505971.1:82379-92235 GCF_001515645.1 Sinocyclocheilus grahami
GAGAGAGTGTGTGTGAGAGAGAGAGAGTGTGAGAGAGAGAGAGTGTGCGTGTGAGAGTGTGCGTGAGAGAGAGAGTGTGTGTGAGCGTGTGTGAGTTTGTGTGTGTGAGCGTGAGAGAGAGTTTGTGTGTGTGTGCGTGAGAGAGAGTGTGAGCGAGTGTGAGTGTGAGAGAGAGTGAGCGTGTGTGTTTGTGCGTGTGAGAGAGAGTTTGTGTGTGTGTGTGTGTGTGAGAGAGTGTGTGAGTGTGTGCATGCGTGCGTGTGTGTGTGAGAGAGTGTGCGTGCGTGCGTGAGTGTGAGAGAGAGAGTGAGTGTGCGTGCGTGCGTGTGTGTGAGAGAGAGAGTGAGTGTGCGTGCGTGAGTGTGAGAGAGAGAGTGTGAGTGTGTGCGTGAGTGTGAGAGAGAGAGTGAGTGTGCGTGCGTGCGTGAGTGTGAGAGAGAGAGTGTGAGTGTGTGCGTGCGTGTGTGTGTGAGAGAGCGAGTGTGAGAGAGTGACTGCGTGCGTGCGAGAGAGAGTGTGCGTGTGAGAGTGTGCGTGAGAGAGAGAGTGTGTGTGAGCGTGTGTGAGTTTGTGTGTGTGAGCGTGAGAGAGAGTTTGTGTGTGTGTGCGTGAGAGAGAGTGTGAGCGAGTGTGAGTGTGAGAGAGAGTGAGCGTGTGTGTTTGTGCGTGTGAGAGAGAGTTTGTGTGTGTGTGTGTGTGTGAGAGAGTGTGTGAGTGTGTGCATGCGTGCGTGTGTGTGTGAGAGAGTGTGCGTGCGTGCGTGAGTGTGAGAGAGAGAGTGAGTGTGCGTGCGTGCGTGTGTGTGAGAGAGAGAGTGAGTGTGTGCGTGCGTGCGTGAGTGTGAGAGAGAGAGTGTGAGTGTGTGCGTGCGTGTGTGTGTGAGAGAGCGAGTGTGAGAGAGTGACTGCGTGCGTGCGAGAGAGAGAGAGACAGACAGACACAGACACAGATGTCCACACATGTCAGAGGACAAATGTCCTCACGAAGATGGACAATATTTGACATTGTGGGCACCGGCTTGTAGTCCCCACAGGGGGAAAAAAAATAGTAAATGATGTTTATCTGAAAGTGTAACAATGCAAGCAGGTTTTCTGTAAGGGGTAGGTTTAGGTTTAGGGTTGGGTTAGGGGATTGAAAATATAATTTGGTCAATGTAAAAGTAATTAAAGTCTATGGAGAGTCCCCACAATTCACAGAAACAAACGTGTGTGTGTGTCCTCAGGTGTGGCGCTGTCTGATCGCTCTGGGCGTCTCTCGTCTGGACTTCAGAGGTTCGGTTCAGTATCCGCCTGCCGTTCTCATGGATGAACAGCCAGAGTTTGATTCCTGAAGCAGTGTGAACACTTGTTTGTTCTTCCAGTGTGAGGAACGCCCTCACTGTAACCAACAGCACAATCCAAATATTAGTCTTTTTTTCTTGGTTTTCCTGCATCAGTTCCTGATCACTTTGTATAGATCTACTATTGTAGGTCTGGCAGAACTGATAGATCTACTGTGCTCCTCATAACTTATTTACTACAACAGCTGCAGAAATATGGGCTTAAAATGATTCCTTACAGAACGTACACTGAGCGGTCTGTGTACAATCAGTGTAAAGTCAAGAGAATTTAACAGTACAAATTAAACAATGACTCGCTAACTAATGATTCATTTGCTGATGAACGGCAGACCTAGAAGGTTTGAACCGTTATTTGTAGGTTCTCAAAGGCTGCTTTTCTTACCATGAATAAGCTGATGAAGTGTTTTTATGACCTGCAGGAACATTAGCCTGCCTTCACCCTAAAACATGTGTTTTAATGCCTGAATGAAAGAGAAATGAGTATTTATTTTATTGAAGGAGCAGTACTGACGGCATTGAATGCAGGACGCGTGAGACGCCCGTTGTGCACACTAGCAAGTGCTCTGCTCGCACAGACGACTGACACGCCAAACCTTCTGGTCAAAAATAAAGGACCTCATTTCTGTCAATAAATCATCTATCATCATTTTCATTTTTTTTTCTTTTTCTTTTTCATTTCAAAGATTCTATCATTGGCTGTTTATTTAGTTTAGGTGCATCACTAGTTCAAACTTGTTTGCTGAACAGATTTGCCATCATTTGACCGTACTAACAAGAGATTCTGAACAAAATAAAAAGCATTACAGTGAATGCAGCTTTAAAAAAAAAAAAAAGAAAGAAATGCTAACAACAAAAGTGCCTTTAAATTCTACATTGTTTTGTGGTATTGTGCATTCTGATGTGTCTTCATTAGGAGATGTGACTGTCATCAAAAGTTTCCCTTCATGCCAGATCATTTCATTCATGTTTTCATTTCATTCATGTTTGAAATGCCACTGAAATGATTTTGATTTCCGGTTTCTCCGTTTTCATGTAAATGTGAGTTATGTTGGTGTGGCAGATACTTGTGTTCTGTTCTGCTGTATGTTTGAGACACATTCCATGCTGTCAGTAATTCAGCTGAGAGACAGAACGGCTGAGATGTATTTATGTTTTAAGACATGAATCTGATGAACCTGTACACACTGTACATGTGTAGCTGCCTAATTAATAAAAGCCCAAAATGTCATCTTCATGAAGTATGATGCGAGATGTTTTAGTGCTACAGCAACAATTTAAGTATCGAGTGCGAACAAACCAGAGTGAGCCGTCTGGCAAAGACAGAAGATCATTTAAGTTACACATATGAGTGTCTATACATACAAGCTTCTGAAACCTAGAGCAAGTGCACTTTAAGTCAACTATTTTTTCTTCTTTTTCTTCAAGTCCATCTGTTTGTCTCTTGGGTGTCAGTTTAATTTCAGTTCCGGTCTGCCTTAAGCAGGCGAGTGCAAATTTGAATGAGATGTTACTACACAGATGATGAAACTCCAGTCTGTCTCTAATCATGCAGAGACGTGCCTAATGAAACCGTCTCAGATTAGCTTCATGATTTCCTATTAATCATGCACACCGTGAGGTATTTTGTGTGCTACCTGTATTTGTATGTCACCGATCATAAACACAAGGCGAAAGACTGAATTTCACGATTTGACTGATTCACTTATAAGGGATAGAATCATATGTGGCATTAAAAGTTCACGCAAGACCGTTGCGTGACGCAGAGCTCACAGTGGAAAAAGTGATAAGACACCTGCAGGGCCGACAAGACAACGCCAAATCAAATGAAAAGATGAATTAGTTGATGTGAACAAGATAAGCAGTGTCAAATATAAGAAAAGAGGAGGCAGAACAGGATGGATGTATGGCCTAAAGAAAGAAGTGAGGTTCCAAAACAGATTCAGGCATTCTGGACTTTACCCAGGACCATCGTTAAGCTTCACATAACGACTTCATTGCTCCGAGCAAACTGAGATGTGAAAAGCTGATGAAAATTCATCAATCACATCTTGGAGGTGTGAAATGTAAAGAAAGAGCCAGGGATGTTCCGTATTGGTTGAATTGAAGAATTTGTTTCCCAATGTCTTAATAGCAACCCAAGAGAGCCAAGGATATCGCATCCAATACCAGGAAGACCTTGGTCAAAAATCAGCGGAGATCTGTTCCATTTTTCAATGGTTCAGATTACTTACTGTCTGTTGATTATTACTCCAAATTCCTGTCTGACGCAACTGTGCAATTGTGGCCATGAAGACCATGTTCACGAGGCGTGGAATACCAGATAGTCTGAGACAATGGTCCACAGTGCACCAGAGTTCAGAGACTTTGCAACAGTGTGGGAATTTGAAGATGCGACGTCCAGGCCAGGACACACAGCTGAACGAGCAGTCCAAACCATAAAAAACCTGTTAAAGAAAGCAAAGTGGCAAAAGTGACCCTTACATTGCTTTACTGGAATACCCAAACACACCGTTGGACGGTATCAGGGTTCATACACATTTTTACCAATACATTTCCATGACTTTTGAGACAATATTCATGACCTAATGTTCCATCATTTTACAATAAGAATAAAAATCTATTCAGATTTTTCAAAGCATATGTTAACTTGCGTTAAACTTACGATAAACACGTCTTTTCACAGGGGTACACATAAGTGATGGGACTATACAGTATATATAGCCTTTATGTCTCTTTGAGATCAGCTGTAGAGATTTCTGAGCCAATAAAAGTTCAGCAGCTAAGTGATCATTTCTGGTGAGCTATTGTGAGTCCAGTCTAGTGTAAAGCTTCATCAGTCGGCACTAAATCTGTTCTAAAACACAAGCGCTCTCCAGAGAGACGCCGCTTCGGCATGATGACGTGTGCAGTGGCTTCAGAGACTAACATGCTCCTGCTCACCGGAAGAGGCTTTCATCTGAAGAGTCTCTCACTTACAGCACATTTGACTTGCACTGAAAAACATTGGAAATCTTAGAAATATGAAGTAGAAAAACTCAAATCGTATTTCCTGGTAAAACTTTATTTTAATGACCAATTCTCATTTTTAACTACAGTAATCAACATTTGAAGTGGATCAAAAAAGTTCATCAAAGTTGTCTTGAGATAAGAACGCTTTTAGGTTTTAGGACAACTTTGATGAAAGGTTTTGATCCACTTCAAATGTCTGTCAAAGACAGTGTATAACTGGATCCCCTATTCAGCAGTACCATAACATTTACACCGTTTTTAACATTTCAGTGAGTATGGAAGATTATGGGTGGTTTGTAAGATATTCTCTGCCATAAAGATGACAGAAATATCCACAGGATTTACTTTGGCGTTATTCTTTGCACTCCAGGTTTGGTCGGGGGACTCGGAGCGGCTTGTCCACAGAGGAAAGGATACAGTCTCGCGACTGGGAGACTGTTCCTGGACAGATATGGAGCTTGGCTGTGCCACAAAGATTCGGCAAAAAATAACACCACCCAGAGTGAGGTCTTTAGAGTTTTGTAATTAGTAGATCTGAAACATCTATAAGAATCTCATTCTCCCAACCAATCCAAGGCAATCAGTCACTCTTCTGTGCATTTCATCAAACCCTGTGATAGTAATTATAACACACCAAAACAATAATATTTAAATGTAGTAAATATATTTCATAAGTTGTGAATGAGTGGAAGGAAATAGTCATGTGAGGGCAGATTGAGATTATTCATCCACTGTAAATCTGTGTATTGTATTTTCTGTGTATAAATAAATGATAAGCTGCTTGTTCAGAAACATTTCTGGTCGTTCTTATTCTTGAAATTTTGTCAATAGTATTGGCTGAGCCTTCTTTCTTGCTTTCTTTTTATCAAACTTACTAAACATGTTTTGCAAGAGAAATGTCATGGGTTATTCAAGCTTTTTTTTAAATGTGATAAAATGATGAGTTATTTAATGTATAGGATTTAATTTCTGTGATCATTTCTATGCAGCATTTAAAAGTTAGTAGTGATAACTACTAGCAAACACATATTTACTCACAATGTCTATGGCGATTACAGTCCTGCTTTGTTTGGCACACTGAATTAATTTGTTCTTTGAGCCAAAGAAAAATGTTTTTATTAATATTCCAAAGCACTGAGAGTGATATGTTATTTTCATTTCCAATTATTGAACATCAATGAAACCTATTGGTTGTTTTTAAAGTTCTGAGTAAACATTAGATTAGATTTTCACTCTTGTAATATCTTGTAATAACTCTACAGGGGTTGTGGAAAATAACATTAAGTTTATTATACAGCTGAAAGCTTTCCTATGAATCTCAGTATTGTTTATACTGTTAGATCACACAGTCAAATGTTGACCTGGACCCGACTAAAAACCCTGGATGTAGCGGCTGAGTGAATGTGGCCTGTTCTCTGTGGATGAGGCTCATTGTGTCAGAGACGCTGTAGAAGGACAGAGTTCCTGCATTGAGATCCACATACACTCCTATTCTAGAGCAGCTGGAGGAAACAGGCTATCTATATTATCGTGCCAGCATAAGTATCCGGAGGGAGAGCAGGACAAACACCAGGACTGATCATTACGTCCAAACACACACGCAGAACTGGTTTCTTTCCTGCCGATGCTCTTATATGACACTGCGATACAGCTCCAGCTCCCAGTAACAGCGTCCACACACTCTCTGTGCACAACACCTGCAGCTCACAGTCAAATCTGTCCGGGTGAGCAGGATACAGCTGGCCTGTGTCAGCAGACGTGATCACTGTGTGCCCCTCAGACAGACGGAGATGTTTATTCACTGTGTTCAGATCCAGAGTCAACCCCCAGAAATCGAATGGAGAGGAAACATACAATATTATCTGATTCAGTAATGCATGAAATACATCTCTATGCAATGGTCTACTCACAAATAGGTTAATAATGATTAAGAAATTGTATATTTGGACAACATGCTATTGTCACATGTCTTTCTTTTCATGCTGTACCAAAAAGAATAGGTCATCGAGACCATCTGGCCATCGTAAAATGGCCTTGTAGCACTTAATAATTTAATAGTGCGCATCAGTGCCATACATACAAAACACAGGCTTGTTGCAAAACGTTTTTACACACAGTAATGGACTACTTTTTCTTGGAGGAATGTTTAAGAGAATATTCTTTGTAAGTGCTCGACTTGAACTTGAACTGAATTAATTTAAACATTTTGTAAACCTACAATTCAATTACACAAATATACTTTACAGATATATTCTCCCTTTATTTACCAATGTCATTGCTGTTGACCTTTGTTTATCAAATTCAACTGCATAAATAACTGCAAATGACTTTATTTGAAAAGGGTCACAACTATGATTCATTTTTATTGAAACTTTGTGATTGGAACTAATGGAATATAGAAATAAATAAATTGTGCTCTTGAGTAAAATAAGCAAGATAACGTGCAGTACAATCCATATCTGTTATTCCATTTAAATATACAAATAACACATACATTTTGATATTGAAACAACCTAAAAAAAACAAAAAAAAACAGGGACAGAGAGAGACACACATCAGAATGACAGTATAACATACAGTGGCATGCGAAAGTTTGGGAACCCCTTGCAGAATCTGTGAAAATGTGAATAATTTTAACAAAATAAGAGAGATCATACAAAATGCATGTTATTTTTTATTTAGTACTGTCCTGAGTAAGATTTTTACATAAAAGATGTTTACATATAGTCCACAAGACAAAAAAAAAAGCTAAAATAACCCCCTTCAAAAGTTTGGGAACCCTTGGTTCTTAATACTTTGTGTGGTTACCTGGATGATCTACGACTGGTTTTTTGTTTTGTGATGGTTGTTCATGAGTCCCTTGTTTGTCCTGAACAGTTAAACTGTCTGCTGTTCTTCAGAAAAATCCTCCATGTCCTGGAGATTCTTCAGTTTTCCAGCATATTTTGAATATTTGAACTTTCCAGCAGTGACTGTATGATTTTGAGATCCATCTTTTCACACTGAGGACAATTGAGGGACTCAAACACAAAAAGATTCAAACACTCATTGATGCTCCAGAAGGAAACATGATGCATTAAGAGCCAGGTGGAAACTTTTTGAATTTGAAGATCAAGGTAAATAGTACTTAATTAACAGTCGTAGATCATCCAGGTAACCACACACAGTATTAAGAACCAAGGGTTTCCAAACTTTTGACAGGGTTATTGTAATCATTTCAGCTTTTTTTTTGTCTTGTGGACTATATGTAAACATCTTTTATGTAAAATATCTTATTCAGGATAATACTAGACAAAAAATAACATGCATTTTGTATGATCTCTCTTATTTTGTTAAAATTATTCACATTTTCACAGATTCTGCAAGGGGTTCCCAAACTTTCGCATGCCACTGTATATGAAATTCCCCCAGTTCATAATACCCAGACAGCTCATTGTCCAGAAATTGGGCCCATAACCTCCTGACCCATGACAACAGGACCACCAACAATCACCACAACAACCGGCACAAGGACAATAGATACATCCCGAGCAGATACACCAACAGAAGATGTAGAGAATTATACACAGAAACATTGGAAAGAGCAACATCCACCACAGAATCAGAGGGAAAGACAGCATCTACCACAGAATCAGAGAGTGAGACAGCATCTACCACAGAATCAGAGAGTGAGACAGCATCTACCACAGAATCAGAGGGAAAGACATCATCTACCACAGAATCAGAGAGTGAGACATCATCTACCACATAATCAGAGGGAAAGACATCATCTACCACAGAATCAGAGAGTGAGACATCATCTACCACAGATTCAGAGGGCGAGACAGTATCTACCACAGAATCAGAGAGTGAGACAGCATCTACCACAGAATCAGAGGGAGAGACATCATCTACCACAGAATCAGAGGGAAAGACATAATCTACCACAGAATCAGAGGGAAAGACATCATCTACCACAGAATCAGAGGGTGAGACATAATCTACCACAGAATCAGAGAGTGAGACATCATCTACCACAGATTCAGAGGGCGAGACAGTATCTACCACAGAATCAGAGAGTGAGACAGCATCTACCACAGTATCAGAGGGTAAGACAGCATCTACCACAGAATCAGAGGGAAAGACAGCATCTACCACAGGTGGGCCCACCCACCTGTCAGTCAGGTCCACCCAGTCAGTTGCTTCACACAGTAGCCTAATCATTGTGAATTTTGTTGCAATAATCACAATACTTGACCTATAAAAATAAATTGTATTGTTTCTTGATTCTTGTTTGCCATATAATGATGAAGATAAGTTTGCAAACCTGCTATCTCTCTATGTGCGAGACATCTTCTCTCAAGGCTTCCTCCTTGCCATCCAATCCCCTTCAGGATACATCTCGCTTGAATAACAGGGCTCAAGCAGCAGCAGGTCAGGCTGCAGCTTCACTGCATACCATAGCAGTGATACAAGCTTCAGTTTACAGCTGACTGCTGAAAGAACTGGATAAAGGTCAGGGTCTTTCCCCTTGTGAGGTGGCTGAGCTGCGCTGCATCACGGATCTTGTTCTCCATGCCACTAAGCAGAACGCCACTGCCATTGGCAGGTCTATGGTGGTCATGGTGGTTACGGAGAGACACCTGTGGGTGAACCTGGCGGATATCGGGACAAAAGAGAAGGGTTTTCTCCTCAATTCGCCCATATCACCTTCTGAGCTTTTCAGCACTTCCGTCAAGACATTGGTCGAGAAGTTTAAGGAGGTGAAGGTGCGCTCAGCTGCCTTGAGGTCCTTCATTCCACGAAAGTCCAGGTCTGAACCCAAACAGCAAAGAGGTCCTGACCAGTCCCGGTCTAAGGATCAGAGATGAGATCAGAAGACTAGTGTTGCAGGGTAGCAGATAAGATCCGAGGGAGGTGATCCAGACGAGGCGTTCTCACCGCCTTCGTCCAGACCAGAGTAAAGACTGAAACATCTTCTCACCTCACTCTGTGAGTATTAACATCTGCCCTCATCTTCCTCTCCCTAATTCCCCTGAAACCACCATCCCCTCCCCCTGACCAAGGTTAGGGGAGAGCCTCCTGCACTTGCATTACAGTCTCTCATGCTGGGCCTATTATGTTTTGGTTAGCTTCTGTGTATCATAGAACTACCTACTGATGGTCTGGATCCAAGTGTTTCTTCAGACTTTGCCTCAGAGTGTATTCATGAAATTGAGACATGCGCGGGATCCATGGGGGGTGAGTATGATCCATTTAATCTCTCTGTTGGTAGTTTATACATGGTATAACTAACTAGCCTTCCCCTGCAGCGTAACTATGACCTGTTTCTGTACCACTGACTTCCTTACAGGGTTAGGGCCTCCGCGCACCTCCCCTGCTGGAAGTCAGAACCAGTCGCTGTCGACTGTTTGTGGGTTGGTGGTTTCACCTCCCCAATTTGGGTCTTCTGCGTTTTCTAGACTGAGCTGAGGCTCCTCACCTATGAGTAGGGGTAGCCAGGGTGCGAATTACACAGTGACTAACAGG
>NW_015505971.1:92495-111658 GCF_001515645.1 Sinocyclocheilus grahami
TGGGGGGGGGGGGGGGGGGGGGGGGGGGGGGGGGGGGGGGGGTAAATTAATTAACATGCACATAATATCTTTAGAAATAAATATTTTAATTCAACATACAAAAATACTAATAAATAGTGAAATATGAAATTATTTTTAAAAAAACAACTATACTCTAAACATAAAACTAAAAGTGCCAGTAGATGGTGGCAAATCCCTGTCTTAATAAGTGAGTCATTCAGTCATTCATTCAATCGATTTGTTCAAATGGCTGATTCATTCAGAAACAAAGCAAGTGCATAGAGCATCATTTGGGATGCAACTAGTGAATAAACATGAGATAAAATGAGTTTTGGGTATATCTCACAGGTAATCTTTGCTCTCATGAATCTATTATTTGTTCCAGGTCATGTCATTTTGGCTGAGTACAAGGTTATGTTTCATATTTATATATTTATTCAACTTAATCGGAGTAGCTACAGCACTGACTTTGTAGCATACATTTGACTGAATTGTTTGCGTTTGTCTTTATTTCACTGTCACTTCCCTTACCAAAAAGGAGTATACTTCAAGTTTATTTTAGTATTATAATATTATTATATTTTAATATTATATTTTTAAGTATACTTCATGTAGTAAGTATACAAATTTCAGTGTACTAGTAGTATACTTGTAAGTGTACTATTTCAATACTCCTTGGGACTAAATTGGCCCACTTTCTAGTATATAAAATTATACTTTTAAGTATACTTTAAGTATAACAGTAGTAAACTTTGAGTACACAACTAGTTTACATCAAAATGTTTAGTTTGTACTGCAACTATACTAAAAGGGAACTTATAGGTATACTGATAGTTTACTAATTAAATACTTGTAGTAGAATTTTTAGTACACTTTGAAGTATAGTCTCAGTAAACTACTAGTTTAGTAGTTTTATACTACAAGTATACTCGTAAGTTTTCTTTAAGTGAACTTTACATCATACTTTAAGTATACTACTATGTCCCTATTTAGGTATTAATTTGTATATATTTTGTTACATGAATATCTGAATGTACAAAACATCGCAAGAACAGGGTATCTGCTTGTAAACAAAAACATTTTATTCATGCATTCTTTTTTTAAACACTTGAATGTGGATAATTTTCATAAATATAAAATAAAGAAATAAACAACATTTTGAACAAAAAGCTGAAAAAAAGACTATGAATTGGATTCAGAATGATAATCAAAACGTAGATAAAGTCGATCAACACCCCAAAGCTTGACAGTTATTATTACCTCTTCATTTGTCTATTTTTAGTTTAAAAGAAGTATACTAATAGCACACTTGAATAAACTTCTTTTTCGTAAGGGTTTGCTTCCGGCTTTGCTACTGTTCAGACGTTCTTGCTTACTGCTCCACGCTTTGCTCTATGTTTATGTACTTTTCTCAGATTTTTCTAAGATTCTAACTCTAGCAGATCAGCACAGTGCTCAAACAACACATTTTTGGCAGAAACACTAAAATGTAAATCTTATTGGGACTGGAATAATACTATGAAAAAGAAGATTCTGTCTCCCACTGCCAGCAGCTTGCATTCCGAAGACGGGAAAACACAGCTGCCTACAGATGAGAAAGAAAATGCCTCTTGTGGAATCTACTTGCTGCATGTAATGCAATAAACTTCTACAAAGGATTGCGGTTCTTGAAACAAAGTTACTTGCTGGACTTCCAAAACAGGAGGAACACACAGCAGACCGTCGTCACGGACCCCCTCAGCATACAGCCGGTGAGTCATGTGAATCTAGTGAATCTAAACAGTTAATACCAAGTGTAGAGGAACAAGCCGAAACTGATCGACAGACTAATCGATGGCACAAACAGGGAGCGAGACCCAAAAGCACTCAAGACATCAGATTGTCACGAGTATCTCGAAATCACCTTGGAGAAAATCAACAGCAGCACAGAGTATGAAAAGACATTGCGGAAAAGCTGAGCGGATGTGGCGGAAGACGAAACTTGAAATTCACTATAACATCTATAAAGACAGCACTTCATGCTTTCAGTGCGGAACTAGCCACAGCTAGACAGACCTTCTTCTCAAACCTTATAAACAGTAACTTATACAAAACTTGCACTCTTTTTGCTACAGTTGAGAGACTGACAAACCCCCCAAGTCAGATTCCCAGTGAAATGCTCTCCGACAGCAAATGCAATGAGTTTGCTTCCTCCTTTTCTGAGAAGATCAATAATATCAGAAAGGCGACTAGCACATCCTCAAGTTTAGCAGAAGTCAGATTCGACCACTATTTCAAAAAGAAGTTACTGTGTCTGTTTTTGAAGCAATTGATAGCAAAATTTGGGAAAAAATAGAATTATAGAGAAAATAAATAAATCGTCAACCTGCTGCCTTGAAACACTTCCCACATCTTTTTTCAGAAGTGTGTTTAACTGTTTAGTAGCAGATCTCTTAGAAGTGGTGAACGCCTCACTTCTTTCTGGGACTTTTCCAAACTCCCTGAAAACTGCAGTTGTTAAGCCCCTTCTGAAAAAGAGCAATCTTGATAACACCATATTGAGCAACTATAGACCAATATCAAATCTTCCTTTTATAGGCAAGATTATTGAAAACGTAGTTTTTAATCAGCTGAACAACTACTTAAACTCAAATGGTTATCTGGACAATTTTCAATCTGGTTTCTGACCGCATCACAGCACAAAGACAGCACTCATTAACATAATAAATGAGATTTGCTTAAGTTCTAATTCTGGCAAAATATCAGTGCTGGTACTACTAGTACTAGTACTGTCGATCATAACATACTTCTAGCGAGACTGGAAAACTGGGTCGGGCTTTCTGGGATTGTCCAGATCATTAGGATTGAGTCAGTTAGAAATACCAAGGGTTCACACAAAACAAGGGGAATCCGCTTTTAGTAATAGCCCGCAGTTGGAACTAGCTTCCAGAAGAGATCAGGGCCCGTATTCACAAAACAAGTCACTAAAAGTAGATAATAACTCGGCGATTTAGGAGAAAATCTTAAAAATAATGGGCGTGTCAGTCCTAAATTTTTTATCTAAAAGTATTTCACAAAGAGTTTTAACACTAAAACTAGCTCTTAAATCTGTGAAACATTAGGAGTAGTGAAGAGGACTCCTAAGTCACTAAGACCAAACCACAAACTATTCCTAAAGTGGCTGTTGCCAGCAATCTGCTTCAGAACGTAAACATTTTAGAAATATTTGACGATAATGAGCTTTTATAAAGATATCGGCTTCGGTTTTGAAGCTTATCCCAACTCCAGATTTTCCTTTGATTATATCCTTGTTTTCATTAATCAGCTGGGCAAGAAGTAACAGCTGTGCTCGTGAATTTTATTCCCTCCTGCTCAGGAGGTACGTCTACATTTAGACTTCGTTACATTCATGCATTTTGCAGACACTTTTGTGCATTTTTGGTTCATGCATTTCCTGGGAATCAAACCCAGGACCTTGGTGTTGCGAGTGTTGTGATCTACCATTTGACCAAATGGGCATAATTTGCGACATTTTGCCATTTAAAAAGGTTTTGCTACTCAATATTTACAAGTGTCAAATTAGACAGCATGCCAGATGAGGTCAGACCCATTTTCCTATTATATCTGCTCAAGTCACAGATCTACAGGATCATAATAGTCTTATAATAATGCATAATACAGACATGCATACATTCATATTATCTTATGCATGTATACTGTCTAAATGAAAAGGGTAAAAAAGTGCTATAACCCAATGGAGTTTTGATATTGAATTTTGTTTCTTCATTCTGATGTACAATTATTATTTTATTAATTAATTCATTTTATTATATATATTTACTTTGTCCTCTGCAGTTTCTTGTAGCTCTTCTGTATTTATTAACAACAATAATAATAGTGATGTTTGCCTGAGTAAACGTTAAGATAATACAAAAATAGCAGTCCAAGCAAGTCCGAGGTACTCAAAGTATAGTTTAAATTTAACGTCAGTAGAGTTTTAGCCCACAGACATGGTTTAATAGGACTTGTTATATTAAATCTCTCTTTCAGTGGCAGTATTTATGTATTAAATGTAATATTCCTTATCCAAATAGCATCAATATCGCTTCCTTTCAGCCTCTGTTTATATGAGGTGACTTTAAGATATCACACTAATCAAATCTATCTGTGGGTTTCTCTGAAGATCAAGTTAACCACAGCTTTTGTATTCGTTATATTAGGCTAATCTACGGTGGCCGAGAAGTGCTAAACAAATCACAATTCTGAAAACAAAATAACAAATTACAAACTCAAATGCAAGTCTAAAAAACAAAATAACAATTCAGAAAGCACAACAACAATTCAGAAAACATTATAACAAGTCAGAAAACACAACGACAAATCCGAAAACAAATTGACCCTTCGCTAAGCCCCGCCCTCCTTAGTTACTGTTGCTACGCCTGACAAGCTTTCGCGCCTGGCACGTCTATTACAGTATGTATGCACCGGTGTCAGACATTCCATTCCCAAGGAGATAATTAGTAATTTTTGGTGAACAGGTGAAATATCTGAGAGTGCAAGACAAAAGGGACTGCAGTATGCATTCGAGGGATATATCCACGACATAATATTCAACCGATTAGAGAATAATTTCATCAATTTAAGCTAAAGCCTATAGGTCCCAGCGCAAGTAGCAGCCGCCTCATATGCTGACCATTCAAATGGGAAACACACAAATTGAGGAACAGCTATGTTCATGCACAGCAGGGTAAGTGCAATTTGAAAATAATCTAATAATTATAAATCAAACAGCTTATCCATAAGTCTTGCGGAATAAACACAAGACATTAGCCTGACCACTTTGCAATGATAACATTCTCCCGCTTATATTTTTAGCGCGACAGGCTACTGCTCACACGTCGTGGGTCTAATCTACGCCTTGGACCTGGCAAGAGCCAGAGATGCTGAGCTGAGCCATACATCATCAACAACACAAACAAAGTCCTCCTGCATGAGTCTACCACAGCAATGGCACAAGCCAAGGGGTAACAAAATAAGGGCAATGCCAATATCATCGGTAGTTGTCGCTAAAGCCAATGAAAATAAAACAATACTATAATATGCAAACCATAACATTAGAGAGGCAGGTTTCCAAGTACAGCAAAATTTTGTCATATAAAACCCCTAGCTTTGTATTGATAGGGTATTCTTTATACAGAGGAGAAAATTGCTTTATTAAAAAGGCAGACAGGAGCACCCATCAGCTACTTGGTAAACAAACCCCCTGTTGACATAACTGCAGGAGGAGAGAGATACCCACTAGGAAGTGGTTTGAGCCATCAGGTAAATTAATAGGATGAAGCAGTATTAAAGTAGATATTCTTTATTGTGTACTTTATATGAAATTCACTCAACATGTATGCACAGGGCAGTGCACCACGTCAGCGTGATCTTCCTTGACCACTCAGCTCTTCTACACAGACAACCTTAATCTTTGATGATATGTGGCTGGAAGTTAGACAGCATGCTGACTACATACCATATTTGATTTATGTTCACAAGCCGGAAATCGGGATTTGGCCTGACACAATTTTAAACTTCTTTATTTTTGCAATAGCTCTTTCAACATGAACCCTGTGCTTGGCTATTCTTTTGGTCATTTCAACATCTGCATGTGGCATCTGTGGCATCTGTTTGCTCTTGCAAAATGTGGAATGTTAAGTTACAAACCAGTCTCCTCAACTTCCTTCTCTATTAGAAAGCCTTTATCAACCATCAAGCCATCTCCTACATTGAGATAGCCACACTGAATGTACCCCTTCAAAATGTCAAGGATGTTGCACTCACTGAAAATCTCTTTAAACTTACCATAGGTAGAGTCACTCTGTTGTGATGTACTGTGAAATGTGTCCTCAGTGGAGTTTGAGGTGCTGGCTTCCTGTCACACATGATTCAGTAAGCAATCAGTTTAACAATTGTTTAGTTGTCTTCATGAAATCATTAAAGTTTAACAAACCCTTCTAATAACTTAACTTTTGATAGCCCCATGGAATAAAATTGTATTACACTGTTGTTTTGTTGGGGTTTTGATCCTGTATTGGTTTCTTACCAGAAACAAATAAAATGCACTTTGTATAAAGCACGAGAGCATGCTGTGTTGTAATAAATCTCGCTGCCCAAATAAAGTCTACACGGTAGTAAACAGGTATGACAGCACATAAGTGACTACTGTTAATGAACTGATTAAGTTTGCATACCAACCTTTTCCTTGGAGATCTCCGGCAAGCCCCCTGATGTTCCCTCCTTAGAACTAACCCCGGGAGAGCCGCGATCGGATTGGGGTACTCAGGGGTAGGCCGTCGATTAACAAAATGCTGAAATATATTTTAAAGTATGTCAGTCAGCCTCCGTCTTGCATTTAATCATCTTATTTTACGTTCAAATATATGCATTATGAACAAAGAACCGTCATTATTTCCAAGCAATGCTGTGCTGAGTTAGCTAGCTAGCTAACATTAGCGTGTTCTTACCTTGGAGCAAACGTAGGTGTTTTTGTTAATCCTGTCGACATTTAGTTGTGAATGGGGCCTCCCACACTGCTTGATCCACCCCCGGCATTTCTCCCCTTGGGTTTTAGGTTTCGGGAAGGGAAAAAATTCCACCACCCCATCCAAACTTTTAGGATACCGGGTATCAGATTTGCACAACGCTTCGGCATGTTACCCTCGCTCGAAAGCTTGCCAGACCTCCCACGCCTAGTTACGGTTGCTAAGCCACGATTGGCCTGTGGCGGTTTTTTCGGGCGTGGCTTAGCGAAGGGTCAATGAACAAGTCAGAAAACACAACGACAAATCAGACAAACCGGAAGAGGTAGGTATAGTTTGAGACCGCACCATTGGTTTGGGATTAGTCACCGCTGACTGGACGAGACATCTGCCAATCAACGTATACAAGGGCAATTCATACAATACATTTAAACTGAGCTACTTTAATACCATCTCCGAACTTTCTACCACGACTCTGCTGTTCTTCGGCTGGTTCTTCTCTGTATACGGTGATTGACAGATGTCTCGTCCAGTCAGCGGTGAGTAATCCCAAACCAATGGCGCCAGGACCATCATCTGCGAACCAGCCGTCAAACGACTTCCCGGATTTCCCTCTGCCAACACAGCCGTCAAATTTCTGTGCAGTGCTGCATGAAAAAAACATGTGTAGCTACAGAAAATTGACAATCACACCATCCCAGTCTTTAGCTTTAGAAAGAGAGACCAGACAACAAGATACAAATCACATCTGGCATCTTGCCCGGGCTCCCCGACTAACATCAAGTGTGTTCAAGACGATATGCTCTAGGAGAGCCGACTTTGACACCTTGGCTGTGAGAATCAAGGGCACATCTAAAAGACCAAAGCAATGAGGAGAGGGGTAGAGCTAGAACCTGTGGCAGCGCAGCAGTACTCAAACGTAACAGGTAATCTGGTATACCCTTGCGGCTTTGTAGTGAACTCCCATGCTCCACACCTTGGCACATCCCCAGACAGGAATGTCGTAGATGGTACAAGCTTTGGCCTTTTGGAAATTAAATGTCCAGCAAAGAACAGCTGCCAAGACTGTCCCTATCTCCAAAGACAGGCAGATGGTGGTTACAAGCTAAAGGAGACCCACGCGTATTACTACCAAATAATAGGGCAGCTGGGACTCACAGGCATGCCTTGGTGTGACTTCTTTGTAATGTGCGCAGAAGACTACCACTTGCAGCGGATACATTTAGATGTAGAAAAGTGGGGTGAGATGAAAGACAAATTTTACTAACTGCTTGTTTTCTTAAAAAAAAAACAAAAAAAACTAACACTAGATTTTCTAATCTTTTTGTATTCCATCTATTTATCATCTTTTTATTTATTATACAATTAACAAAAGCAAAACAGGCCTCGAACACTAGCTTCCTCTTCTTTTTCTATTCTATCTGTTCTCTTTTTATTTATTATATAATAAAAAAAAACTTGTTATAGCACTTGCATAACATTGCTCTTTTGTTGAAGCTTCTCCTTAGTCTCTTCTCAGTTTTGTTTGTCATTTTATTCTCTTTGACTCGTTGGATAGAAACAGTGCTTTATTCACAAATGTTTTATGCGATATTCCAGTTTTGTGCATAAGTGTAATAGGAATCTCGGTTTCACGTTATTTTGATTGTCCCTTTAACACATTCTGTTGACTAGAAGTAATGTTGCACCTAAATGTCTTCTAACTCTCATTAGAGTACTAGTAGACTGGTAGGGTTAGGGTTTGAATAAGTTGACATGTACATGCAAAGTTACTTCTAGTCAGTCGAATGTCTGCTGGGAGACATCACAGTTAAAGAGTTAGCAGATATGAAGCAGACAGTCTACTGAGAGCTAGTTGACATGTAGGTGCAGCGTTATTTATTGTGAACAATGCTCAAACGAGTCCATCACAATAATGTGCTACTGGAGTCTCCTGATGGAAACTCGCTCGGACTGACGCTGACGTGTGTCCTCAGGTGGCAGACGCTGAGAAGAACACGCAGGTGTGCGACATCATGATGAGCCGCTATAACATCTACGTCCAGGCCATTAACTACCCCACGGTGGCCCGCGGAGAGGAGCTGCTGCGCATCGCTCCCACGCCTCACCACACGCCGCAGATGATGAGCTACTTCGTCGGTGAGTCCGTCTGCAAACTAAACTCAGATCACCATGGCCACGTACAGACCGCCGCATTCAAATGCGGGAGTGAGTCCTGTAAATTATCATTACATGTGTGTGTACCGAACAGCACTCGCTCCCGCGTTTGTAACCATAGCAACATTTTATGTCTTGCAGTGTTGCCATGTCCTCATATTTACAAGCTCTTTTAGGCATGTTGTTTGGTCTAAGCTCACAAAGCTAGGCACTTTATGGAGTTAATAAAATGGTCTGTTGCGGATGTGCGATATATGACATTTGGGTGTTTTAGTGTTCATCTCATGCTGACGTCTGCGCTCAACACACACCGAATGAATCTCTCTGCCTCCCTCAGCAGCCCTCAATGAGCAGCACGACAGGAAACACTTGCCGCTTCACTTCCTCCTTCATCTGCAGGTGTCAAACACACGTGATGTGTAGATCTCCAGCACTCAGAGCTCGGGCTCATTTATATCAAAGTCAGTCGCTGCTCTAATCCGCCGCTGGCGAACACACACCTGAGGCCAGGAACAATGTGCCTTTCACAGAGGAAATTCCCACATGCTTTCGCGCAGAGTTTTTGTGCATTATATCTGTGTGAAAGCAGGCCGAGCTCATTAAGGCGTGTTTGTCCAGGCCCGTCTGGTATGTGGTCATGTGACTCCGCAGGTCACGTAGGCCTCTCTCCAGCAGAAAGCTCAGAGTGACCCGCAGTCACGCTAACACACACGCACTGTATTTACAAAGCTGTTATTGTTTGCGTTTTCTGTAACATGAAAGTAATGCATCGTCACAGTGAAACTAATGTCATTACCCGTCACAACTGCAGAAAATCCAAGTGTAGTCAGACACGTCTACGGTTCGTTTGAGACGATTATGAAGTCAAATGTCAAGCACATGATAATCAGTCAAGTGATTCTTCATGGAGCTGCTCTTCAGAGGCCTCGGCACTCACGAGAGCTGTCATCATGACCCTTACCAACAAAAAAATATATGTGAATATATTGGAAGATATAATGAGATAATATATTTTGATATATGGGTCTCTAGTGCTTATACTTTTCAGTATTCGGCAATATATGCATGAATCATGTATAGCCATAAATTGATACATATAAAATATATATTTAGCAATAAGACAGAAACAATACAGTACTACATAGCTTTATTGAAACACTCATTCGTTTTTATTAACACATGGGTCTACATACAAACTTAAATGTCTCAAAAATACATTCCCAATATGCCTACAAAAGTCCCCAATTCTGTACAGATTCAGGCAAATTAACGTCCACAATTAATCATTCAGCAGACGCTTTTATCCAAGCGACTTAATGAGGACAATAGCAATCAAACCAACAAAAGAGTGCTGTGACAAGTCTCGGTTAGCCTAACGCAGTACACGTAGCAATATATATATATATACAAATGTATTTTCACACACATTTAGTAGATATTAACAATATTATATTAATATATGCACACACACACATGTATAGTCATACATTATGGGATATTTACATAGCCTACATAAATAGATATATATTACAAAATATATTTGTCAGATTTGGATACATATATTTTGCATACATGTTCACATATATATGTGACATTATACTGCATATATGTTAAATGATATGTGTAGAATATGTTACAAATATATAATTCCATATATGAAAATATATTAAAATAAATATTTACCTTGAATTGTGTTCAGATATTGCTAATATATATTCCCATATGAATGTGGCTATATGAGCACAATATATGTTGACATATATTCCCCAATATATGGAAAGCGGCAATTGCTTCTGTATTATTCAGTATATTGTAATATATTACCACAATGTATTATTCTATATAATTACCAATATACTGAAGATTCTTTAATATATTGACCGTTCATATATATTTTCTTTCCGTAAGGGGATAAACCATCAGAAAACACAGCTAGGTCAGACTGTGAAAACACAGGCCTGCATTAATGAAGAAATAAGCTACTCAGCTGCAGTTATTAAACTGATATTAGCAGATGAACTTTTATAACTGAATAAATCTCTGGCTTTATCGCATAGCTGCTGCCATGAGTTTAAGCAATAAGCCACTCAAGGTGTTAGTGATTTCAAGACTGGTGAGCAGTGTTTATAGGCACAATGTGAGCAAACCTGTTAAAGTCACCTTGAGTTACTTAGTGTGCATCACTTTAAACATTTCCTTTATTCAAAGATAAAATGTGTGTGTTTTTTTAAGCTATTAAGCATGCTACTACAAACTACAAAAATGAAGACTCACTCATCTTAAACCAGCCAGGCTGCAAAAGGGCAAGGCAAGACAGGTGAATAGGGTTAACGTTTTAACTAACAGATGTCCCCATACCTCCCTAGCTTATTGTAATATATTACCACAATGTATTATTCTATATAATTACCAATATACTGAAGATTCTTTAATATATTGACCGTTCATATATATTTTCTTTCCGTAAGGGGATAAACCATCAGAAAACACAGCTAGGTCAGACTGTGAAAACACAGGCCTGCATTAATGAAGAAATAAGCTACTCAGCTGCAGTTATTAAACTGATATTAGCAGATGAACTTTTATAACTGAATAAATCTCTGGCTTTATCGCATAGCTGCTGCCATGAGTTTAAGCAATAAGCCACTCAAGGTGTTAGTGATTTCAAGACTGGTGAGCAGTGTTTATAGGCACAATGTGAGCAAACCTGGTAAAATCACCTTGAGTTACTTATTGTGCGTCACTTTAAACATTTCCTTTATTCAAAGATAAAATGTGTGTGTTTTTTAAGCTCTTAAGCATGTTACTACATACTACAAAAATGAAGACTCACTCATCTTAAACCAGCCAGGCTGCAAAAGGGCAAGGCAAGACAGGTGAATAGGGTTAACGTTTTAACTAACAGATGTCCCCATACCTCCCTAGCCGACTAATTACTGTACTTCAACGGTGTAGTGGGCAGGAGAGAGTAGAGGCTTTGATCAACTTGCAGCAGCATTTTATTTAGAAACACAAATAACACTGATTCAAACACAGACGGGAAACTAACAACCAAGCAAAACACAGGTAAACAAAACAAACAGCAACCATAAAAAAAACTAGGACATAATCAAAATCTAAGGCGACTAAGGAAACAAAAACTAAACACAGGAAACTAGAACTCAAAAACAACTGGAAATAAATAAAACAAGAGTCTTTGAATGTCACAGTAGCTCCTCGCCTCACTCTGTGCCTCCTCGCACCGCAAACAACGAGAAAGAGGAGGGAGGTGATGGACCTCTAGGAAGGAGTACTACAGAGGAGCCAGCAAGAGAAGAGACTATGATAAGCTGGTGTAGGAGGAGACCACGGAGGAGTATGTATGTCTGTCCCTGCTTTCTGTTTGGAAGGGCTCATCCCTATGCCCTATTCAAAGGGTTTACCCTCCGGAGTGAGAGCTTCGAAGGGTTGAACGGTATAGGGACCAAGCAACAGTTTCTTGAAGTGCCCTTCTGCATCATCAACCTGTGCCCATAAGGAGGCACCATCATCATGGAAAGAATCTGTGCAAAGGATCGTGGGGGCCAGAAGTGTCCATCAGTTGTACCCTTCGAAATCCTTCATTCCAAAGGGCCCTTTGAAGTGACCAGTTTTGAGCACTTCGGTTTGGAACGACCCTTCAATATGGCGGCCATGATTGTTTTCACTCCAAAGTGCCCTTCGGAGGGCGATATATCCTGTTTGGAACGCACTGCAAATGTTTGCCTGTATTCCTTATTTAATGCACCTGTTTCAGATCATCATCTCGTTAGGGGGGAGATCCATGAACTGAACCGAGGGCGTCCAATAAGAGAGACATACAAAATGTGCAGAGCAGTGGAGCCTCAGGACTAGGATTGAGAACCACCGGAGTAGACCCTTGAATGGATGTAGCCCCATGGCGGAGAAGTCCAGGGCAGAGCCGGGGAGACGGAAGGCCGAGGTGGAGTCATGGCAGCTGGAGACCAAGGTAGAGCTGGAGGCCTGGAGAACCGGGGTGGCACTGCTGGAACGGTGACCGAAAAGGAGCAGAGGGATCAGAGGAACTGGCAGCTAGGAAGACCGAGGTGGAGCCAAGGGAATGAAGATGATGCTGGAGCTGAAAGGTTGGAGAAGCCTGGTGGAATGAAGGAGTGAATGGACCAGATGTAGCCACAAGTCTGGAAGCATGAAGGAAGCCAGGAGAAAGACGGACCAAGGTGGAGATGGTAGGATAAGAGACCCCAGTGAAGCTGGAGGGATGACAGGCCACAGTGGAGCCGAGAGAGCGAGGAACCATGTTTGAACCGATGAGTCGATAGGCCTAGGCCAGGGGTAGGCAAGTTTGGGACTATAGACCCTTCAGTTCTGCAGAGTTCAGCTATAACCCTAATCAAACACACCTGAACAAACTAATCAATGTCTTCAGGATTACTAAGGCTATAAGCAGGTGAGGTTTATTTTTCAGGGTTGGAGCTGAACTCTGCAGGACCGGGCTCTCTAGGACCAAACTTTCCTACCCCTGGCCTAAGTGGAGTCCTGGGCTCGGAGGGTCGAGGTGGAGCCATGGGAATGAAGATAACGGTGGAGCTGAAGGGATGGAGGAGCCTGGTGGAAATGAAGGCGTGGAGGGACCAAATGTAGCCACAAATCTGGAAGTCTGAAGGAAGCCAGGAGAAAGATGGACCAAGGTGGAGATGGTAGGATAAGGGACCCCATTGAAGCTGGAGGAACCACAGTTCAACTGATGGGTCGACGGACCGCGCTCTCTAGGACCGAACTTTCCTACCCCTGGCCTAGATGGAGTCCTGGGCTTGGAGGGTCGAGGTGGAGCCATGGGAATGAAGATAACGGTGGAGCTGAAGGGATGGAGGAGCCTGGTGGAAATGAAGGCGTGGAGGGACCAAATGTAGCCACAAGTCTGGAAGTCTGAACGAAGCCAGGAGAAAGATGGACCAAGGTGGAGATGGTAGGATAAGGGACCCCAGTGAAGCTGGAGGAACCACGGTTCAACTGATGGGTCGACGGACCGCGCTCTCTAGGACCGAACTTTCCTACCCCTGGCCTAGATGGAGTCCTGGGCTCGGAGGGTCGAGGTGGAGCCAGGGCAGTGAACAGAAACAGTGGAGGTGGAGGAGCCAGGGAATAGGATGGAGCCAGCAGAGAGGACAGAACTAGGAGAATGGGCAGGAGGAGGAATGGTCAAGCAGCTGGTTAGGACCAGAGAGTCCATTAAGCTGGATGGGACCTGGCAAAGCAGGAAGTAGGAGTTCAAGGGACAAGGGTGCAGACTGGTTCTGTAGAAAACAGGTCAATCAGTGATTTCTCCAATGCCAGTTCTGGGATGGACACGGGGGCAGGCTGGGAAAGAATGGAGAATTCAGCAAGCTCTGGCTTCAGCTCATGGTCTCCAGTGGGCTCTGGTTTCGTGGCAGCTGGTGTTTGACTCTGAATGATACAGGGCTGGAAAAGGCATAGAAGGGGTGAAGCAGGCATCCTCCTGAATCACTGCAAGGGAGGAACCGGTCAGCCACAATGCATACTCACTGTATTGGAGAACTGAACACTGGAATCTCCCGCGGGCATCGACTGCAGGAGGTGGTCATCTAACATGCTCCAGAAGCACATCTTCCATGTATAAGACGAATGTTTTGTATTATACGTTTTCTGAAATGTTCTAATTAAATATGCAACTGAGGCTTTGTCTTTTGTCTGCATTATGAACACTACATAAAGGCAGGTTCAGAATTTTTGTTGGATTTTGTTGACATTAGAATGAAAGGTTTTTACTGATGGGATTTTGGATTTCTCTTTTTATCATTCTGTAAATCAGAAACTACTGTCAACAGACACCATACATTCACCATGTTTTTATGAATAAAATGTTCTATAAATCATGGTGAATGATAAACAAACCTCTCATTTATACCCTACAGAATATAGGCAAGAATAAAATAAAGTTTAGTGTATGTACAGTAAGTGGAGTAAAACAGGGGCCGAGAGCTGTGGGAGCGGAGAGAAGTGTAAATGAGTCACACCTGTGTGCCACACATCACTCTCGAGGAGGAGTGATGAGATTGTTTACACTGCAGTCGTCCGTGAGGGGTTGCCACTTACTTTTGTTTTGGCTGTTTGTTTATTTTGTTATTAAAGTTTATGTTTATGGTCGGCTGGTTCCCACCTCCTTCTTCCCTGATCTATGGACTGTATTACATTGGTGCCGAAACGCAGGTTGAAGGAGGGACGCGCTATCAGAGAGCCCTCGCCGCTGGGGGAAATGTGTGGTGCATGGAAGGAGCAGAGTCTGCCACCGTGGATGCCTGAGGTGGCATACCGGAAGAGCTTGCCGGGGTGAGGGGACGGAGGAGGCACTGCCGTTCGCTGTAGGCCGAGGCCTGTGGCCTCCACCAGGGACAGCGAGGGAAAGAGGGGCTTGCTTCCAGGTGCCGTGAACTGGAGGAGCCGTCGCCGGCCATCTAGGGCTGGGAATCGAGAGTCGATTCCAAAGGTTGGCATCACTCCCATCAAGGGAATCGACTTCTCATTCAGAGCCGTTTTCAGTTCAACAAAGCTTATCTATGGGTGCCTCTCAAACGGAAGGCTGCATATCTCGGCTGAAAGAAAATAAACTGAAAGAAAATGAGTCGGTAGGCTACTGAGCTCATCTGAGTTTGAGAATGCAGCCTTCCATTTGAGAAGCACCCATTCATTCACCTCTTGCTCACTGATAGTCATTATAAGTCTGATTCGTTTCCATGAAAATGTTCTCTTGGTGAGATCATTTTAATGAACCAGTTTATTTTTATTTTTTTACCGTGGAACTGGCTTATGTTGTCCACCATTTTGAGCACTGCACAACAGAATAGATCATGACGTAATCGATGGTCTTGATCTTATTGCCAAAATGTTATTTTTTAACCTTTCCATCAGCCAATGATAATTCTGAAAGAAAACGTCGATAGCACATATCAGTGGCCGAGTCAAAGTGCATCTGATTGACAGATAAACCATGAGCTATGTTCTAGTTATTTTGTTTCAGTGTACAGTGTGTTAATTTTGTACAAAGCATACAGTTAAAGTAAACTTCCTCATTCAGCTGAACTGTGCGCATGTATTTTAGACACTTAATGCCTTGTTTCATGCTGATCTGTGGGCTATGACTAATTTCATGGCCAATGCAACCAGAATTACTATTTATTATCAGAGCTATAGAAATAAAGCTGCATATTATGAGAAGATTACTTTCTACGATTGATATATATCCTGGAGTCATGGCGAGATTGGCTCCTCCAATCTAAAAAACAAGAATAAAAAAAGAATAGAAAACCGGACTGAGGGTTTTTCTTTTCTTCCCTCTCTTGCGTCTGTCTCTCCTCATCTTACCCTCTTCTTTCTCTCGCCTCATCTATCCTTTACCCCAGGTACGCCGAGGCCGGCATGACGACGTGTATCTGGGGTAAAGGACAGATGAGCACGGTCTCAAGGGTAGCCCCGGCCTGCGAGGGGTGATGGGGGTAAATGTGATGATTGGGACGGGGCTGAGAGCCATGGGAGCGGGGTGTTAATGAGAAATACCTGCACCACATCGGTCTCGAGCCCCACGGAGGAGCTCCGCAAAGATACAGGGAGGGGTAATGACCAGGCCTGGGACATTTTAGTTGCTGTGTCATGTTTGTTTGTGCAGTAGTCATCCATGAGGGACTGCTGCTTACTTTCGTTTTGGTTGGTTACTAAAGTTTATTTTTACTGTCAGCCGGTTCATGCCTCCTTCATCCCTGAACTGTTACAAACTCAAAACCTTTAAATATATGTATTGGAATTATAATATACAGAAGCAAGTAAATATAAAATGAAATAAACACTTAAATGTGTGTTTTGGATGTTTTTAGTGCTGTCAAACGATTAATCGCAATTATTGTTTACATAATATATGTGTGTGTGTGTGTGTACTGTGTATATTTATTATGTACGTATAAATACACACACATACAGTATATATGTTGAAAATATTTACATGTATTTATATGCACATATTTATAGTCATATAGTTTTTATTACTCTCTCACACACACACACACATACACACACATATATATATAAATACATTTTTCTTAAATACATACATGCATGTGTGTATTTACAGTATATATACATAATAAATATACCAACACACACACATATGTAAACAAAAACTTCTTTTTGGATGCGATTAATCATTTGACAGCACTAGATGTTTTCTTTGCACTAGTCTGAAAGATGACATATTATGTAAGCAAAATAGGCCAAAATCTCGAAATTGGTGAATGCATGAAAAAACATTCATTTTCCTTTAGTGTCTTGCCTTAAAAGCCAGATGCTACAGCAGTGACAAGAGTAAACTAATATGTTACATTTAGACAACACATTGAATTGTTTTGTAGTGAACTGCTATGAACTGGTCGATACGTGTCTGGTGCCTTTGCTCCACTACACCTCATTCATGTTCACACCCAGAAACATTCCAGCGGCGCTGACACAACACCAGCACACGAAACCACAAGGAATATGACAACATCACAGAAATAACAACATGACAAGATGACAGCAGCTCTAGGAAACAGCTTTTCCTCTGATTTCTCGGTTCTACGAGGATGACAGCATGTGCCGCAGTCATCAGCAGTGGTTTTGTGTGTGCTGTAGTGCTCTGGTGCTGGCACTGATCCAGCTCTGCTCTCAGATGTCGGAGTGGGCGCCACTGATCTCCTCACACCAGGACTTTGTAAACAGCGTTTTGTCACGCGAACATAGGAACCCCTTTTCCTTTCTTTAAGCAGCAAACAAAGGAAAGCAGTGTTCACAGACTGGAGCGAGACTGAACTCATTCTGATATGCTTATGTAAAGGCTGCAAAGATGAACAGACCTTGCTCTCATGAGCACACACACGTTTTTAATATAAAATGAAGATGCACTGCTATGATCATCATGAGTCCAGTAGCTTTTAAACATATTTTATTCAACTGTGCTGGTTCACTCAAAAATGAAAATGTGCTAAACATGTGCCCATCCTCAAGCCATGCAAGATTAGGTTGAGTTTGTTTCTTCATCAGGGCCCGTATTCACAAAACATTTGATCTTAGCACTAACAGCTCTCTTAACTAGCAGTAAAAGTTTTTAGCCAAGAGTTTTCAAAGCTGCTGAGACAAACTTTTACTAAGGACTAGAGAGAAGTCTTAGGCTAAGAGTAAGGGGGCGGGGTTGAGCTGGTTGCTATGGATGATGTCATCAAGCTTATTAACTATGCACACAGTGATTGGCTGATAGTCTCTGCCAGAGATGTATTCATAGAAATATTGTTGAGCGCAATATTATGTTGCCATATAGTAAGACATGCAAACGTAAAAGAAAACCAAACTGGACACGAGCACAGCTGTTACTTCTTGCCCAGGTGATTAATGAAAACAAGGATATAATCAAAGGAAAATCTGGAGTTGGGATAACCTAAACATTTGATCTTAGCACTAACAGCTCTCTTAACTAGCAGTAAAAGTTTTTAGCCAAGAGTTTTCAAAGCTGCTGAGACAAACTTTTACTAAGGACTAGAGAGAAGTCTTAGGCTAAGAGTAAGGGGGCGGGGTTGAGCTGGTTGCTATGGATGATGTCAGCATGCTTATTAACTATGCACACAGTGATTGGCTGATAGTCTCTGCCAGAGATGTATTCATAGAAATATTGTTGAGCGCAATATTATGTTGCCATATTCAAATAAAGGTTTAAAAATAAAAATGTTGCCACATTCAAATAAAGATTTTAAAATGCAGGCTAAGTGTCACTAATTAAACAAATATATGTTCAGCTAATTGTAAGCCTCTGACATGTGTGCTTCTCGTAAACAATTATGAACAATTAAAATATGCATATAAACAGCCTTTTAATTAACAGAGTAGAATATGATAGTAAGACATGCAAACGTAAAAGAAAACCAGACTGGACTTCTTGCCCAGCTGATTAATGAAAACAAGGATATAATCAAAGGAAAATCTGGAGTTGGGATAACCTTCAAAACCGAAGGCGATATCTTTATAATTATATAATCTCATTATCGTCAAATATTTCTAAAATGTTTACGTTCTGAAGCAGATTGCCGGCAAACAGCCACTTTAGGAATAGTTTGTGGTTTGGTCTTAGTGACTTAGGAGTCCTCTTCACTACTCCTAATGTTTCACAGATTTAAGAGCTAGTTTTAGTGTTAAAACTCTCCGTGAAATACTCTTTGAGCAAAAATTTAGGAGTCCTAAATTTAGGATTGACACGCCCATTATCTTTAGGATTTTCTCCTAAATCGGCAAGTTATGAGCTACTTTTAGCCTTAAGATGTTTTGTGAATACGATCCCAGGTTTGTAGAAATGTAGCATTGCATCAGTGTCTCAGCAATGGATGCTCTGCAGTGAATGGGTGCCGTCAGAATGAGAGTCCAAACAGCTGATAAAAACATCACAATAATCCACAGCACTCCAGTCCATCAGTT